>NC_138599.1:2527711-2609838 GCF_964289735.1 Phaethon aethereus
GTTATTCATCCTGTGATAATAAACACTGCCTTTTCCATCCTGTTCTCTTACAGCAGTTCAGCAGGAGGTGGTGGCCATGATAGTAAGGCAGAGCCCTCATCTTACCAGCTCTGCTCTGTGGCAGGACCATGCAAGGTGGAGAAAGATAAAAGGGTGGAAGGGATGTTCTCTTAAAACAGCCCAGCAAGAGTCTGCTGTGTGAAATAGTCCCCTTCATTTGAAGGCCTCGACCTTGAAAGCAGTGAGGTAGCAATCCCCCTTTCCTTAGAGTGGAGTTTTTAACAGTCGGGCAGTTTCTGGCTCTCTAGAGCCGGCATTCCAAGTGCTGCAATGCTCCTGGGTAAAACATACCCCTGCCAGAAGATAGCCCTCTCCCTCCAAGCCATGTCTGACTTGCTGGTAGGTAATGATAGCCGCCTTTGCAAGGACGGAAGGTAGGAGACTGTGTGCAGTTAGCCATGCAGGGAGTGGTGCATCATTTCCTCCAAGCCTGGCCAGAGGTCTGCAGAAACCTGACCTGGGTGACTCTGAGAACTGCAGCTCTGCCCTGGAGTTACAGGAGAGCCTGGAGGCATGGCAGGATTGTTACTGTGCAGGCAGCAGTGCTGATGTGAGTCCGTTGGCCTTGTTCCTGGCCGGCCAGCTCAGGAACCGCAGAAACCCCTCCTTGGCCGCACAGCACAGAGGCACGGCTCCTGCATCTGTTGGCACGTGGTGTGGGGGCTTCTCAGAGCTCTTCTGTTCAAGGTGAGACAAAGCGCTCTGTAGCACCCAGGAACGTGCCTTTGCTGTAATGAACCAATGCTTCAGAAACTGCGCTCCTTCTGTTTCTTCCTCCTCCTCCCCTGAAATGAAAACACGGCCTCCAGACAAAAAAGCAACAGAGTGGTAATTTATGAGTACTGAATAATTCAAGGACTTCCATGCCCTGCTCCTTTTTTGTTGTTGTCCCTTGGGAGAATCCACCGCCTGACACACGCACGTAGTCCCCACCATGCACACACGCAGGGAATGGAAGAGGGGGAGACGCTCCTGGGAGACACAAACATTACACATGCTCCTTTCTCTTTTCATCTGTCCATCCTTCTAGTCGTGTCTTCTTCTGTATAAGCACAACTGTCTCCCTAGCTGTCCCTTTCCATACTTTGCTTTCTCTCTGTCTTGCACACACACCTCAGCCTTCCTGTGCTTTACTATATCCTCAAGTCTCCCTCAAGAGCACTCCATTTCAATAGGAGATGGGACCTGGGAATTTGGCTTTAATATTTCATAAGCTTCCTTCTAAAATGTAAAGCATATTTATGTTATTTGCATCAACTACCAGGAAAACAAATGCTTTCGATTTGCAAGCAGATCCTAACCTACTGCCCATTTTTCCAGGGCTGAGCATAAATAACACAATTTATTCAAAGGAACCCTTTCTCTTATTTACATTTATATTGAATAATTTAAAACAACTTTCTCCACTTCCATAAATTCTTTCTTCTAGGATGGGGAAACCTGTCCATGCCTCAGGAACATGCTTCTAAGGGGAATTTTTACTACACAAGTACATGCATAAGTTTGCAGATCTGATCATATTCGTGCCTGAGCCATCCTCCAGGATGGACTGACCATAATGAGCAAAGAAAGAGGGGACACTTAGTGTTGGGGTCCTAGATGCAGGGGAAGAAAGGGTGAGCCCAGGAATGAGGGCTGCAAGTTGGATCATCCTGAGGAAGAGCTTTGAGAGAACATTAAAATGCCAGGGTGAAGCAAACCAAGCACTCTGGTCTTGCACTGATAACGTTGTACTGTACTTTCTTTGGGAAAGAGGGAAGAGTTTCTGTCTCAGTTGTAAACTGGCACTACAGCCTGTAAGCTGGGTGAGAACAGGACCAAAAATCATCTGGCCCTTTCCGAACTCTGTTCCTTTCTCTTTTGCCTGCATCTGAAGAGGGGATACAAAGGGACTGCGTTAGAGATCAACACATGCTGATGCAAGACTGTAACAGAACAAACTCAGGCCACGCAATCTTAATGCTGGAAAAATCTTGTAAGATTCAGCCTACAGACTGCTAATGTTGAGCTCCTCCCAGTAGCATCCAGGGAGGTAGATCTTCAGCTGGTGTCAATCTGTGATAATCAGTGAGTTGATTTAAACCCACTGAATACCACTTTCCCATTTTCATTTCCTCTCTCCCTGGACAGGTTTAGACTCTTTGTCTCTTATCTTTTTCTAGTAATTTATATTTTCATCTCTTCCTCAGGGTTTCTTTGGCAGCATTCTCTTAAGTTTAGTCTGTTTGCTAGACACAGAGTTAATGTTATTCTATACTGGCTTCCAGACACATTGTCCATCACTTAGGCATGACAGGGAAGTGAGCCAAAAAATGAATCAAGCTATCACACCCCAATGGATGGGGGAATCTCCCTTGGAAACCCAAGCAGGAGCAGTCAGAGAGGAAATTCTACAGTCAATCTCAGTATAGGAGCAGGAGTCCAGATTAATTCACAGTAGAGAGGGTGGAAGTTTGAATAGTGTCCAGTTGCCTAATCTAAAAAATGTCTCTATCACTCTCAAGACTCCAGGTTTTCTTTCCAGCATAGAGCATGGTTCAAACCTTACCATGTGCCTTGGATAGCTGGAGATTTTTTTCACCCTGTTTTTACAGAAGATTAAGAATGATTTTTTTTTTATTTCTTTAATCTATGCTAATCTCAGCATGTTGGACCTCTCTGTGTAGTAGACACAGGCTTGATTACAGTATGTAGTTTATCTGCACGCTGCAGTGCAGTAGTTGGATCTCCTGTGGCTGGAAAATCTCCTGAGCTTACCTTTGCTAAATGGTAGTTGTTAATTTGTTCAGGGGAAGCCAGGGAAGTGGAGGAGGGCCCCTGAAGCAGGCAAAAGGGGTGGTAATTGGCCATGCAAGATCCGCAGCTCCTCTGTGGTAGGAACGTGCAAGTTTTAGACTTGCAAATTGACTTACAGTATATTTGGAGATGGGATACTTGAAGGATGGAAAGTGCTAGCTTGCAGACTCCTTATCACAAGGGAGATAAAGAAGCCATATTCTTTACGGAGAAGCCCAGGAAACTCTGCTGGGAGGAAGGAAGAGCCTGATACAGCACTGGGGAGATGTGACAGCAATGGAAGTAAAGAAACAGACAGTGAGAGTAGGAATCCTCCTTCTTTTCACTGCGGCTTTGATTTGTTAATAAGAGGAAATTCAGTCCCTCATGGGCTCAGTCTTTTCTTGACTGAGAAAGTGGTCAGTTTATTCCATGCAGGTAGAAGATCCTAGAGTATGGACAGTCATTTGCTAGTGACAGCACAGCTTAGTTCAAAAATGCTCAGAGGCCACCAGAAAGTTGTAGTCTCTTATTCAGGCTCAAGGAAGGTTCAAGGGTGAAGGCTTTGGTACCCCAGATCAGAAAGTCCTTAACTCATCATTTTCAAGGAGAAATTTGACTGATGACTCCAAGATAATTTGTACATAAACTGAGTGGGTTATATCATGAAGGGATGGCAGCTGGCCGTGTTGGGCTATCCCAAAGGAGAATCCAAACAAACAGAGCTTGATGTGCTAGAAATTCTGTTTAGGAACAAAACCAAAATCTTCTTTCTGGATACACTTCCCAAAGACCAAAATTGTGATATCCCTTCAAGTACCAAACAGGGGCCCATTAGAGTGCTTGTGTTTGAACATTTGAAGCCATTATTCATGTTCATCCAGCTCTGAATAGCTACCAAACACCATGTGTTTTTCCTCAGTGTTAATAAAAACCTAAATGATTCTTCATTAAGAAGCCCATTAAGACGACTGCAGTTTCCTCGAAGCTCATTAGAGGATATTCTCACCATTAAATTATCACACTGGAGTTTTATAGAAGTCTGAGGAAAGATGCCCTATTGTGGTTAATTCATGATAGATTCTCTCTCTCTTGCTTGCAGTCTGTTCCCCAGACTTGGTTTTGCTAATTTGCCGACCTTTGGGTTACATGGAGAATAATACTGATCCTTGGGCTTTGCTTCACGGGAACAACATTCCAGAGCTGCGACATGCTGAGCCTGTCATCTGTCTTTGTAGAGCTTTCCCTCCTCTTGTGTCTTCCACCAGGGCCTCTCCTCTGCAGGGATGATTCCTGCCGTTGTAAACTTCAAAGTCTTGTGGAGGCCTGGTAATGGTGATGGCCAGGAGAAAGCTGGTCTGTCCAGGACAAGGGCCTACACTGGCACATCTCTGCTGGAGGTTGCTGAACCACCTCTTGCCCAGGGACAATCCCATGCAAGTGGCATGCAGGGCTAAAGCAATGTCTTGAGCTCTGCCTGTGCTGCCTGGAGCCTTGCTCTCCAGGTACCAGCGTACCACACTGCACTCATTACCCACACACCCTCATCTTCCACTAAGCTGGGACCTGATCTGCTGCTACTCCCGAAGCCTCCCGTGGAACTCTTCCACCTCCAAAGCATTAGGATCAAAAGCAGACTTGCAAGGCAGAAATCTGAAGGCAAAGTGGTAAAAACAATAGCAGAAGACAGAATACTTTAAGCTAAGTCCATGCTGGATCAGTGTGTGGCTTCCCCACACTGGGTTCTCCTGAATCCAGTGGCAAGCTATAGGAGCTGGGGATCACTGAAGTGTGGGGAACATAGGCTGCTTTAACAAAACAGAGCTGCTCTAATCTCCCACTGAGTATTAAAATCTCATTTTATGGTACATTATACACTTGGCCTTTTGAACAACCAGTGACCATAAATGGTGTTTGCATCCTGAAGCCAAATCTAGGGGAAGAACAAGAGATAATCCGTCTGGCTGGAGAGGATGGAGCGGGAAGGGCCAGCACTCCACATTTATTTATGTCCATTCAGAGACACAGGGAAATTAAGTCCATTAACAGGGCTGCCAGGCCTTCCTCAGAATGGGTCTTTAAATGATACTGATGTGGTGCTAATAGGTGCACAGTTTGTCTTTTTTGTATTACAGCTCCAGGCTTGGAACAGGCACTTGGATAGCGAGTTTAGGCATATTCTGTTGCGTCAGGAGGATTGGTTTGTAGGGATTTGGAATTTCAAAAAGCTGCAGAACCCATTTGACCCAACAAGAGAATCAGGGAGGTTTCAGGGGTACTCAGACGCAGTGCCCACCGAACCCAGACCCAACATGGGACTCCAGTCAGCATGCTGCTGACGGAGCACTGACATCCACTGTTTTCACTCAGACTTCATTTGGCAGTCAAGGGTCAGGACTCCTCAAATCAGGATTTTGCCTGAAGAAGGAGTAAAGAACGCATCTGAGTAATATCCCCCATCTGAGGATGACCTTTTGCAAGCCATGATTTGAGGCATGCAGAACGTCTCATTTCTAAAGAAAAGTCCAGATTTAGGACTAGCTCTGAAGCTTCTGTGATAATTTCTGGAGTTGTTATACGTAGCGACAGATTTTGTATTTCAGGAATCCTGAATGCGCCTGGATTACTCTCTCCTTTGGGCCAGTTTCCAACACCACAGGGTACTGTCAGGACTGTTGTTATCCTGTAGGGATGTAGAGCCTCTTGTCTCTGCCTGTAGCTGGGGCTCTGCACAGGATGTTCCCCTGCTTGGGGCCACTTTCAGTGTCAGCTTGGGGAGGAGGAGGTCAGTCTCTAGACAGGTATGCGCTTTTCCTTTTCTGTCTGGCTTTTGGCTCAAAATTGCTAGCAGGAGTTATTTGGATTCATCTCTGAGTATAACAGCAGCAATAAAAGACTGTGCAAGGCATTTGACTGAAGTCCATGGGCTGCATACAAATGAAGGTGGCCCATTCCCCAGTCAGATGCTGGGAAAGAGTTTTTGAGGGAGCTGTGTGAGGAACAGCTCATGGTTCTTTCCTTACTGATGAGATTCAGTCACTTCTTATCTTTATGAAGGGCAAAATTTCCTATGCAAGTGTCATGATATCACCCCACTGATTTTTAAGGGACTGTGCTACAGGCATCCGGGTTGCATTTCACCCTTAAGTGCATTCTACACCACGTCCTCTTTTTGTACAGAGCTCTGCCTTGCACATTTGGGGAAGACCTCTTAGATCATTGAAAGTAACTGGGCAGTAACCAAGAACAAGTAAATACTGCATAAGCAGGAATGCCTGTGGAATTCAGATTCAGAAAGAAGAGGAGAATACAGCCCTTGTGTTGGGCCACAACAGGCAGAAAGCTGCTGCATGGCATGGGCTGTGTACGACTTGCACATTTCTGATCTGAAAATTGATCTGCCAGTACTTCTGAACTAGGATGTGTTAAGGCATGACAGTATCTCTGGAGCTGTATGCCCAGGCATTTGGGGCATGCCTTACACTGAAGACTATTGTGTTGTGGAGACTTAAAGGGCTCGGTCCTTCGCTGGCCTCTGGTCCAGGGGATTTCTTCTTTTTTTGCTTCCCTAGGGTTTCGAGACATACCTCCTATAAGAAACCGCTTTTTCTCAGGTGACAGAGGAAACCTCTGTCACTCTTTCAGTCTGTGTGGCTGCCCTTGTAAGGCTGCCTCGGAAATCCCTCCCACCTACGGATAAATGTTCCTTGTATGTGGCCTATTCCTTTCAGCTTTAATCTTCTCCAGAATCAGCTATTAAATCAAGACTGTGTGTGATTATCTGCTGTCATCTTTAGAGAAAAAGGTGCAGAATTTGAAGGCAAACTCTGTTTATTCATTCAGTTCCTTCTGCAGCTCAGGCAGGAGCGCTGATCTTGGCACAGAGTTTAGCGGAGGATGGGCAGTGCTGCGATTTGTTGGCTTGATTTGACAGGCAATTTTCAGATCTGGATGAGAAAGTTATAGTGGAAGTTTTAGAAGTGGCTGCATTTGGGTTTAACTTTGGGGGAGAAGAGTGTTATTTTTACTCTAGTTTCAGAGAAAAGAGATGAGTTTTCAATACGTCATGGCAGTTTCATCTCTTTTATTGTAGCATCAGCTGAAGCTAGATGAGACCAGCGACTAGTTGTGCTATGCACTGCACAGCATGAAGCAAACACAGTCCCTCCCCAAAGAGCTCAGATATGCTAATAAACATAAATAATAACTGAGGAAATTAACCAATGAGTAATGAATCACAGCGACATATGTATGTAATACCATTATCTTCTAATTCACTTCCTTCTGATCTGAGGGTGTAAATGCACCACTTAGATCAGCTGAGTGAAACTGGTCTGGTGTCAAAGAAGTTATTGGGACACGTCTGTGCAGTGGGCACATCAGTGTAGCGAACTTGTGCGTGGGGTAGTTTACAGCATCTGTTTCTTAAGGGAAAATTTTCTTCAGATGTCTTGGGGAAAACACAGGCAGCCACGGTGATTTGATGGCAACTCAGAAATCCAGGCAGGAGCCAGCCAGACCATCTGGGCACGTGCTGCGCTTGTTTCTCTCTCTCTCTCTCTCTCTTCATGAGCTGAGATAATTATTTCTGTGCACTGTGGTTCTAAAGCAAACATCCCTGATACTAACTCTGCCTCTTATCATGAGGCACCTGCAAAATTGCTTTCAAATTGTTTGACAGTTGGGTTTTGCTTGTGAACCTCTTGATCTAAGCAAGACAAAACTGACATGACAGAAGCATTTGGGAAGGCCAAGAGGTTGAGACTAGGGAGTCTGAAGAGATGAAAGGAGGGATGAAAGATGCTATTTTCAACAGAAGCTCATGGGTCACAGCAGAAGGGATGGCTTCCTTAGCCTTTCAGAGTGAGAAGCAGCTCATGTGCTGTGCACACAAGTGTTGCTGCTGCCCTGTGTCTGTGCAGAGCCTGGCACATGCAAGACGTGGAACATGGTTAGCGAGGATATGATGTATTATAGGTAAGCCTATAACACCTGCCCACACATTATGGATAAAATAACTCTAGTTGTTGGGACAGACCCAGCAGCCATTTAGCCTGGTGTCTTTTCTCAAATGGTGATAGAAAAATGTGAATGACAGCCATTGTGCAAGCAAATATGGAACCTAGGAAGAAATGAAACCCTTCACGTGAAATTGTGTCCTCTGAGAAGTGAAAAGTAATTTTTCTACTCACTGCGTCTGACCACAGTTCCACCATCCCCCATCAGATGCTGGGCCAAAGTTAGCACTGCTGCCAAGGTATTTCCTTGCAGTGCAATAAAAATAAAATACTATCTGATCCAGCAATTCTGATAGCAGTGACTTTGTTTAAGCAACTTTATAATGAATCCTAGTTCTTCTCCCAATAGATGCCTTTGCTATAATATCCTGGAGTAGCAATGAAATAAAATAAATCAGCTTTTACAAACTCATAAACACACAGAAGGGAATGTAAACCAATTTCTGATGTAGTTGAGGGGCACTGAGATTTCAGAGAGTGGCATGAAGCTTGAGTGGATTCCGAAATTGCTCTTGAGCCTGTGAATTCATCTCTCCTTTCTCTCCTCTGCCAACAGAGACGTTTCTTGTAACCCTTTGAAGACCGTCCATGTATTCACACTTTCTTTTGGTCTCTCTCCATGTATGTTTGCGCTGTACTGTCTTGTGTAGGTATGTGCAGGTAAATTCAAGCATACACACACACATTTTAGGAATGAAAACTGAGACAACCCAGATTTTCTTCCTGTGTAGTTAGCAGCCACATGGCATATAGAAACGCTTTTCAATTTTATTTGTATCACTTCGTCTTGCTAGAGGCCAGACCACAACTGGGGAGTGAGTGCAGCCAGGACCCCGGCACGCTGCACTGCCTTGTGATGGGTGCTGGAGAAATGAAACAGATTTATACCCACTGAAGAACCATCCTTTGCAGCTCCATCCCCTAGCTCATGTCTAGGGCTTGCCTCTGGCACCTAGGGGGAATTTTCTTGCCCAGCTGAATTAACTACATGTGTCCTCTGAAGGGAAAATGCAGACCTTTCTGCCTTCCCTCCCCACTCCCCATCAGAGAGGTTACTGCTCTAACTGTTCTCTGTCTCCTGGAAAGGAAGGAAAACCTGCCAGAGCAAGTCAGGGAGGCAGGACACCCTGAAGGATGTGTGGGGATGGGGTTGGCGTGGCAACAGCATGGTGAGCTTCCCGGTCCCCCCTCACCGCCCAGTACTGGCCCATGGAGTAACAGCATACAGCATCACTATGACGGTGCTGGGGGCCACACGTTTTGCCCAGCTGTCAGAGATAATAGGGAATGGGAAAAGCGAGGATGAATGCTAAATTACCACAGGGAGCAGCAGGGACAGTGGGTGAGTTGTGGCAGGGAGCGCTTGGGTTTGATTTCGGTGATGGTGCCTCCAGTTACCTGCTCGATCTCTGCAAAACACATAGCACCTGACCTGGAGGTGGCTGGTGCCATGCAGGTGCTGACTGCACCAGCCCTGCGGGCACAGCTCTGGCCATCTGCTCCGCTGCTGGGGCCCACGCTGACGGCCCTGTGCTCTGCGTGCCTGGAGCTGGTGGCTGTCTCCTGGCAGAGAGGGACTTATGATGGGAGGTCTCCTGGTGAAATGCTCACAGAGACCTGCAGGCCTTGTTCTCCGGTGAGGGGTATCTTGCTCAGGGTACTCGCACTCAAGAGGACAATTATACTCACACTGCTTTGCTTCCCTCCTTGTCCCATTGCACCATTCACTGCCCCAGAGAGCTGCTCTGAGACTCAGCAGGACAAGATGAATGGAGCAAGCTTGAGATGGTGGTGTTCAGCTTGCTGGCTGCAAATCAGTGGTTTGTAACTATAGAAGCATGACAAATTACTGGCACAGAAAGGGGAGACTGTATTCCCCTGACTCTGCTGAACAAGTTCTCTGCTTGCTGGGACCTTGGTGGTTCAATGCCACTGAGCAGATCTGTCCTTCCGTTTCTCTCATCCTCTCTCCCTCCTTGCCCATGGGTACTGGCAGGAAGCATGAGGAGTTTTTGGTGTTTGGAGCCCATTTTCCAGATCATGAATGAAAGATGGAACATGATTTTCTCAGGCAGGCTGATTAACAACCCCCCACCACACACTGCATCCCAGGAACACCACTGGTGAAGTCTGCAGATACTCCCATCAGACATGGTTACTCTATTCAGGGCTGCATGTTCCCAGGAACTGCGGTGTCTGCTGGAAAACCAAGACACGTTCTCATCATCAGTCTGTCTTCACAGGAAACAAATGCCCATCCACTGTGTAATTAACCTAGTTAACGCAGACATTGATGCATGCTAACTCCATGAAACCAGCTTATTATCTGCACTGCTAATTAGCCATGGGAAAATACACATAGGTTTTATGAATATCCATTTAAGAAGGGGGCAGGAGGAAATGAAAACCAGTTGAAATGGAATTTTTTCCCCATTATTTCTTTCCTTTTTAAAGAGAGATGAAACCAGAAACAAACTAAAGGTACCCATGTCAAGGAAAACCTTGGTTTGACAGGCTGAGGCAGAGTAGATACACTTTATCTGGCCACATCTGGCCTCTGCAGTGTTGAACTGAAAAAGAAGTTTGCTAGCCTGGGTTACACTCTCTCCTAGGAGTGTTTTTCCTGTTAAGCACTATGAGTACCTGTGCTGGAAGTGTTGCCTTATGCACACAGCTCTAGCAGCAAAGCTGGTATTTCCTCTAGCTTTGTGTACCCTCCCCTGCCTGCTCCATTAACCTTCGCCTTGTGAAAAGGTGCAGGTTTTCATGTCTGTGTCTTCCAGACCTTGCAGTGTTCATTCATCTGTCTGCCATGGCAAGCATAAGCAAGGAAGAGAGGCACTCTCTCCACAATGGAGGGTGACAAAAAAAAGGCTGACTCAGTTGGGCCATGGCTGCTGCTGCTGTCTGGGAAGGTGGTGGTAGACCCAAGGCTTGAAGTGGGACTGCAGTTTTGGGAGACCAGAGTGAAGGGCCGTGGGGAGATGGGCTTTGCCATCTTTCACAGTGACCCAAAGATGTGTCATTCCTGCACATCTTTGGGTCACTGTGACCTTTCTGCCTGCCTGGCCATATTGATCAATGCTGCTATTGAGCATGTTGTCTGACCTGGCTGTAATGGAGGCTGGAAACAGCCCTGAGCATGGACCGGGGAAGACAGCAGCAGCGCAGCATCCAGAATGTGCATCCAGTCTTGGCTCACAAAGCAGAGCCCGTTGGAAGCTCATTCTGGAGTTTGCTGCCACATTTAGTATTCGGAGAAGAGTCCAATTTGCTGTTTGTGCTGATGGGATATGAAAGGCAGGATAAAGTTTTACTGTAGAGCAATTGACCTTGCTCCAGAGATATTACTGATACACAGCTGTTATTCAACGTTTCAAAACACTATAGTCATTACGTGAATCTGTCTGCTAAGAGAAGCAATTAAACTTCAGAGCATTATGATCTGCCTTTTAAAAAAAAGGGCACATGCAGGTGGGAGGATGGGGGCAGGTCCATCTCTGTCTCAGTTGGTGGGAGAGCTCTGGGGGAACACGCAGGGAGCCTGGTGCTGTCATTGAGAGTCCAGACAATGCACCAGGCAATGACCCTTCCCCACTTCAAACCAATTGAAGACAGGGTGACAATGTGGTTCGATAGGTTGCTCAGTGGGATTGAGAGTTTGCAGTGGCAATGTCCAATGGTGAGACCAGTCATAGAGGGGTTAAACACTAGAACAAATCCTATAGCCTCTTCCAAGCTCTCCTCACTAACATCCTTGGTTCCCTCAACAAGATCAGCCTGCTGCATGCAGCTCCATGCTGGGGCATGTTAAAGCCAGGGTTACATGGTTTAACTAATGGCCATGGTCATTTCCTTCTGTGCACTGGCTCATCCTATGTCAGATCTTGCCACCTTGCTGTGAGGATATGCGAAAGACTGCTTGGCTGCTAGGTGGAGATGGACAGGAGCATGGCTTCTTTAGGACTTCCTATTGTGAAGGTAGTTCACAACCTGTGCAAGAGTCGTGTATCCCCAGCACAATCTGGGGGCTACTGGAAGGGCTCTGATGTGGCAAAAGCCATGTGTTTCTGCTGGAGGGCTGCTTAATGATAAAACCTGATTCATGCTGGCTTTTGCCTAGCAGATATTTATCTTTTTAAACTCTTTAATACCAGCATTAAGTAAACACAGTGCTTGAACAAGAGGCTCGACTGACAACCCCAGAGTCCTCACGAGGGCCCTGCTCCCACATGCCTCATTCCCAATGAACTCAGTAGGACAACTTGAGTGTTTGAAGCTCAACGCATGCTTAAGGGCTTTGCTCTGCTGGGGGCCTTCACGCATCAAACAGGTGATGGGGGCAGCACCAGCTGCACAGATTTAATAAATACATGCCTGATACTATTTGTCAGAGCAGAGTTCAGTTTTCACGTTTTCTCTTTCAAACACTCTGCTGCCAAAACCAGATCGGAGGCTTTGCTGACATGCATGCAGGCAGAGTGACTGCCCAGAGGGCCTGTAGGATGCAGCACCACAGTGTGAAGATGAAGAAGATGGAGACTAAAACTGATAGCTGGGGGGCCCCATGCCTTTCCCAGGCTGTGCATCCTGGCTAGTGGAACTGGAGTTGGGTGACCTGTTTCACATGGATCCTTCCACAGATGCCAAAGTGTACTGACACAATCAGGGTTGCTGGCTCACTAGCACACATCCTGCAGGGAGGAGACATCACGGGGGGACTCATGAACAAACCATCTCTGTAATTTGGAATGGGCTTCACTCTGACATGTGGTTGACTGAAAGGCAGAGGTGACAAAGGGGGAGTGTCTCTCTAGAAAGAAGGTGTGAGGCTCGTCTCAAGGGCTGTTGCAATATAGGATACCCAAGGCAAGAGAGGGAGGACAGGGAAGGTTTTTGTGCTTTCTAGTGAGCTGTAATTATGCTGAAAGTCCCTATCACCGATTACGCTTGTTCCACTTGTACAGCACAGGGCTGGTGGCTTGTTTAACAATGCACAGCACATTGTTCTCGCTCTAGCCCTTAACGCCACAAAATTGATATTGCTTTTCCACAGGCAGAGAGATAAGACATGTGTTTCGTACACTGTCAGGGCCATGATACCATCGCCACATGGGGAAATTAAAAATCTTGACATGGCAACAAAGCCCCTCTTTCCTTCTCAGCACGTTGCTGGGCAGCACAGAAGTTCCCAGCAGGAATAGTAATGAGGACAGCAAGTGAGAGGGGATATGCCCGTGAGGGACACCCTGAGACTGTGGAAAAGGGAGGAGCTCCTTCTGTACAGGAAGGGAGCCTAGAAAAAAACAACTGGATCTCACAGCCATTAGGGAAGTTGAAGTTGCACCTGAGATTATCCCCATAAATTTAGTCTGAGCCTTTAAAGCAACCAATGGCTTTTCTGCCCTTCCCATGCCAGCTTTAGCTGGGCACACAGCAAAGTGTGTTTGTATGGCAGAGGGTGGGAAGCTGTCACGTGCTACGGTCAGGAATGAGGGTGATTAAGAGAGAACAAGAGAATTGGAAGGAGAATGGTGAGCATGAGATTGCCTCTGACAGGCAGACACTGGCAATTTTTTCCACCAAGATGCATTTTTGTCCTTCACTAAAAAGTGCTGATTTGGTGCAATAGAACTATTCAAGATTTGGAAGCATTCATGATGAATTTTCCAGATTGGAGAAACATCGTTTGAAAATTATCAAGGCACCCCAGTCCCTCATAATCAAGGCACAAAGTCTGGGAGAGTCTTAGTTGAAATTTACCATTTCACTCAAAGTTTAAACTTTTATGCTTTAAAATACTCCAAAGCTCAAAATCAAAATGGAACAATCTAAAGTTATTGGAATAAAGCATGGAGTGACCCAATCTAAACTGTATTTCTACCGGTCGTCTTGGGAAAACTGGCAATACATTGACTTCTTACCTCAATGTGAGATGGATTTCTGTCAGTAAAAAAAATAATTTTCCGCCCCATCCTTTTTTCTCTCTATATGGTGCCACATGAGCACATCACGGGGTATGTATGTCTGCAGTAGTCGGCTATGCAGGACCCTGCAGTCTCTGTGCCCAGTGCACATCCCTAGGAGGGGTCTCTTTTGCCTTGCTGGTCGTGCCAGCCTGGGCACCATCTCTGCTGTGCAGGATGGGTCTGCCTTCCTACCTCGTGATGAGAAAAACCATATTTTGTAGTGCTGCAGTGCCGGTTGTTGGTTGGAACAGAAGGAACACCACACCACTCACACAGTTTTGTCAGAGACAGGAGGCCAATTGGCTCAATATGAGAAGAATTAAGGCAGTTTTAATTAAACTTACTTTTCTGCCTGTGTGGGCCTGGGGGAGAGTAAGTGCTCAGAATCAAAACCCAATATTTTTTAGAACCTGTGGGACTTTTTCTTGCTCTTTCTCTTCCCTCCCCTCTCTCCTTCGTGACTTCATTTCTTTCTCCTGCAGGAGACACTTGTGCTCCTGAGCAGGACATCTCATCAGAGGCATGTGAAAACTGCATGTAGCAGGGGCAGGAGACTCACGATGGGTGGCAGAGAGTTGCTGTGAGGCTGACGTTGCATGAGAGAAGAGCGGAAGGTGTGAGAGGTAGTGGGAGCCATGGGATGAAGGTACAGCCACAGAAGGGGTGGGGTTACCACCAGGTATGGATGAAGCAGTGCCATGGGAGCCATGAGGGGAGGGACTACCTGAAGCCAGAATAGAAACAGAGGATAAGGAACAGAAGACATTGGCAAAGCCTGAAAGAAGCTAACATGGGCTTTGTCCAAATATTTGCATACTAAGACAAACAAAATTTGTTGCCTTAGATGCCTGACTCCCTCCTCAAAGGCCTTTCCCTCCCCATCACTATCCTGTTAATGAAGTTGATAATAAGCAGAGCAAATCCTGTTGGATAAGTAATTAATCAGGAGGCTGGAGCAGTGGAACAGCATTCATTTTTGCAAAGCTAGAGATCTCTTTGCTGAGAAACCCCACAGCACAGGGGGGTGGGAGGGCCTGGGGAGGGTGGGTCGAGGAAGGGAAGTGCACTCAACTGTCTGGATGATTGGTGATGGACAGTGAGAAGAAGATGGTTAGGGAGACAAGGGGTGTTCAGCTGAGTTTCCTGGGACTGGCCCCTGCTTACGGGGAACATGTGTCAGACAAACCTGACCACTGCTCTGAGACTGAAAATGAGGGAGGTTCAGGTGCTGTGGCACTTTGAGGGGGGACATAAGGCGAAAAAAGGGAGGGACTGCTGCAAAGAGACATGAGTGCAGGTGATGCCAAGGAGAGACTCTTGCACAGAGGCAGCTAATATCACCCGCTGGGAGTTTTAGGTTATGTTATCCTGCTGCTTTTCTGGGAAAGTCCCACCACAGCCTGGCTGTGATGAGAATGGGTTTTTGTTTCCATGAACCTCCCTGGACCAGCACTGCAGCCAGAGAAGAGGAGGGAGGAAGCTGAACCTCAGCCCTGGCCAAGTCAAGAGGAAGGCAAGAAAGGGGCACTCGGAGATGGACAAGCTGGAAAAGAACTTGCAGGGGCATGTGATCTCTCAGCAATATTATTATTTTTGATGAAAGAGCAAATGAATCCCTAAAATGAAGGTCTGAGGAATAATGAAACTATGTGGCATTTCTACATATTTAAACATCAAATATTTTCTTTTGTAAAAGCCTGAACTGGCATTTACCTGTATCACAAAAAACTTTACTATCTCTCATTTTAAAACCAAATTTTATCATCTAATAAAAGCCTTCACCCCAAAGAAAGCAGCAAAGCAAAAATGTGGACCATCCACAGAGTAATCCCCAAAACTAACCTAAATATTCTGACTTGAATATAAGGAACTTCCAAGTTCATCCAAAAGGGAAATAATCAGTTTCTCTGTCTCATCCCTGGAATGTAAGTTTTCTCCTGTTTCTCTTCTATTGAATTAAATCAACCCGGTTTTTATGCACCTCTAGCCAGCGAGATGCTTTTCCCCAGCCCACAGGAGGTCTGAGAGTGCAGTGGGGAGGCTGATGCCTCAGCATATGGACCGCTGGACAGGCAGGGATGCTGCAGTCCTGGCTGGCTGCAGGGGCTGGGTCAGGCCCCACGGGCAGCTCTGCCTTCCCCTCTTCAACACGAGCCGCTTGGAGAAGACAAGCAGGACTCCGGAGTCTCCACTTTATGCCAGTAACGACTCTCTGGAGTATTCCCATTTTCATGGATTTACTGGCTTAATGCTTTGTTAGAATGATAAAAGCTAGTTAATTATCCCTTATAAGAGTCTGCCTTCAAACCTGCCTTCCTCACCCCTCCACCCCCAGCCTCCCCATGGCTATATATTTATCTTTTATTTGTTCATTTGATTTGGAGCTGAATAAATTGGAAAAGCTGGAGTGATTCATGTACTGTGGATTGCATATTGATCTGGCACACTTTCCTCCTTAAGGTCCCCATTAGTCATGCCGATCAATGGTTCCTTCCGGCTGGCATCTGTGTTTGTGGAGCCAAAAGAGGAGGCGCAGTCTGGGGGAAGGTCTGTGCACTTCACAACCCCTGACCAGCCCCTTCTATTTTGCACCCTCTCTTGCCAGAAATTTGGATGCTTAAAACTTTGCAGAGGCTGGATAGCCTTGCTACATTCATGCCTCCAGAATGGCCTGGCCCACATTATCTGGAAAAGCTGCACCAGAGGCATCACGCGGCTCCGGCCTCTAAGTGTGGTTTGAGCAGTGTTTCAGACGCTCTGAGAGACAGCCTGCAAGGGGCTTGTGCAATATTTCTGTAGTGCTTTTAGGGATCCCTTGGCTGATAACAGAGTATTCACAGCCTGTGTCTCCATAGTGATGTCTCAACCTTTAACTTCATCTCCTGGATTCTCTCCTGAGCTAGCAATGCCTGAAAGCACTCACTAGAGCAACTAAAAACTGTTTCCAACTGCACCATGTGCAACATTCTTCCTTGCCTGCTACGGAGATGGAAAGGCACATTCACCTGAGTTTATGAGTACATATGTCTCCAGGCTCACAAAAGGAATTAGTGGTTGAAGAAAAGACTTGATCTCAACCACCCTGTGCACTCTGTTCAGTGTTTCCGTTGTCAGATCATGCGTCAAAAAAGCTGCTTTAGGAGTGAGGAATTTGAAAGCTTGTTGGTCCAGGCAGAGAGGTGAGGAAAGCTAGGCATTGCCCAAGGGGCACTGGAGGGCAATGGATGTTAGCGTACCAGAATGGGTCTGCAGACACCTGCTAGACCTGAACATCGCTGGAAAACTTTCCCAGGTGCGGCAGAGCAGGGAGCTCATTTGCAGCTGTAATAGTTATTCCACAAGGTAAGGGGGACACAAGTATAGGCTGGCTGGACACAACCTTCAGTTCAAGGTTTCAGGCTTTAAGGCTTTTCAGGCCTTAAATTCAAAGGTTTCAGGCTTTCCTGGCAGGCGGCAAAACGAACACAGGGAGATTTGCAAACTGAAAGCAAGGAGGATCAAAGGCAGCAGAGGTGGGGAAGGGACCATGAGCTGGAGAAAGGGAAGGGGTCCTTTCCTGGCTGCAGCTAACAGGGGGCTGGTGGGCATAGCAAAGGGGTGGCCTGGACTGGAATCACAATAGCAGAGGTTAGGTATGTGTCTTGTACCCACACTGCTATTACACCCCACTGTGCTTCAACAGTCCCAACCTGCCACCCAGCTGCCAGCCTCCCCAGCTGTCTCCTTCCCTCTGCTCTGGCTGGGGACAGGAGGTGGCAGGAGCCAGGCGTGCTGAGGGGAAAGGGGACATCCCTGAGCATTGGCAGTGAGTCCTGTGAGAGCCTGTCTGATGCAGTAAACACTTGCAGAAGCTGATGTTTACTGCATCTCTGTCCGTGCACTTTTTCTGATGGGCATCAAAAGTCAGGAAGTGAAGTAACATGTTATTTTGTGGGCTTCTAGAGAAATATTTCTCCTACATGGAAAACCACAAGATTTTCCGTCAAGACAGGGTGCTATCAAAACAATGTCACTCTGCACTAGCCTAGCATCTTCCAGCAGAGCTCATAAAATACTTTACTGAGCTACAGCAGCATGATCTTCCTCAGATACAGACACAGCGAGCATCTCCTTAACTAAGTGGGGCCATTTAGATAGTCATCAGAGAACCATCATAATCACCAAATCCAAGTCTCAACCTCCTGACTGCCTGTTTTTTGTCTGAATCACTTTCACACATGGCTGGGTAATACCGTACAGGAATCTGGATCTATAGCACATTTTTAAATCCCCTGGTGTTGGGAAGAAGTTTTAAGCTAGGTGCTGAGGTGGCAGACACCAAAATGCTACAGGTCAGTGGTTTTCAACCTGCACTTTGAAGATTTTTGGGGGTCAACAGATTATATCTAAGGAGCTGCAAGAAGAAACTAAGAAAAGCCAACTTCTTGTCAGCAGGCTTAACTGAGGTCTTCAGAGGTCAGAAAAACTATTCCTCCATGGGAAACTTAACAGGATCAGAAATCAAAAAAAGACTGAAAGCTCAGTATGTGACTGAGGCTAAGCCCTCAAACATGAGGATAACACAAGAGGGCCTTTTAGTCTGTTTAATTTTAAGTTTTTTATATTTCTTCCAGGCTAGGTTCTCCTCAAGAGGCTCAGGCTTTATGTCCCATGCCAGACCTCCTTTTGAGCCTGGTGAAGTAGCTTTGAGCTATTCCTGAAAATAGCAGGTCTGCTGGAAGTAGTTGGTCGTTCTGCATTGCAGCTCATGCTGTCCTGATTGTGCCCTGAGAAAGGGACCAGGTGCCCCCTCAAACTCCTCCAGTTGTCCCATGGTTATTTCAGAAGCAGGAGCAGTTTGCCTCAGGCTCAAAGCCACAGTTTCACCCGCACAAACAAAGCAAATTCAATTAATTCGAGTTGGGAAACCTTCCTCTGCCACTGTCGCAGTCTTGGCCCATAAACAAGTCCTCTGCTCTCTCTTCAGGACTGGTCCCAGCCTGTCTCTGCTGGGAAGAGCATCACTGGGAGCAGCAAGGAGCATTTGTCCTGTGCTTCACCCCACGCCGCAGCCCCAGCTGGGCCTGGCAAAGATCTCGCTGCATCTCGAACTTGCCATCCAAACTTAGTCCTCCTCTGGGGCTGCTGGGAGCTGATGTGTCAAAGCTACATGTGAGCCTGGTTGTGTCCATTCTATAGGTTCCCCTTCTGTGTGTCTATGCTAGATACGCAGCAGAAGGGGAGATAGGTATGCCTTGTCCTGTCAGGCTGATAGAATCCTTCAGCAGCTTCAGATGTGCTAACACGTTCTGCCTGCCAGGTTCAGGGTGATTGGAGCATCTGACAGACAGCAGCTTCCCTGTGTGTTAAACATTAATAGCTTTCCAGCTTTGCCTCTGGATTTTCTGTTGCTAAGACCCGAGCTGCCTCTCTGGAGATGTCAGTATGCGACAGAACAATTACTGCCCAAGCTCCACGCTTCTGAAGAGGCCCGACAGCTTCAGCACAGAAAGGGAATGGATTACCCATTAGTGATTAAAGGAAATATGGGAGCATGAAGGAACTGAATTGAGGTTGTGTTGCATGGGGCAGGGCAGAGGACAGCTGCTGGGTTGTGGAATCCATCTCCACCAAGGAAGATGAGTGTTTGATTTCAGAGAGATGTAATCTCCAATAACTGGTTACTCATGGTAGCTTGGACAAAAACTAGGGCCACTGTCCAATTCTGCCACTATTTTCATCTGCCTCCTCCACTACTCTCATTTTGAATAACTTTCCAAGTACCCATCTGCATCCTTACCTGATACATTTCTGCAATCTTTTGGCGCTCTGCTCTGCTCCTCTCTAGTGATGGCTTCTTTTCAGGGAAGCTGCTCAAGGATGTAAATATGGCAATGTTGTATAAAGTCTCAGCAGCTTTTTTTCCTTCTTCTTCTTTTGTATGTGATTCACAATTTTGTCTTTTGGGAAAACTCATGCCAGTGAAATATGTCTTCTCTGTGAAATTTTGCCAAGCCGAGGGTTTTCCCTGCTGAAAATATCTGAAACTGCAAGTGTTAGAGGTTTTGGTACAAAACTGCCTTCATGATATTCACCAGCTGGAACTGATTCAAGATTTTCTTCACGGCCACGTGATCTTTCACATAGGCTAGATTTGAAAACAAACTGATTTTCTCTGCCAAAAAGGGAGGAATCCTTTCATGAAAACAGGATAGGTTCCAATTCAGCAGTGATCCATGTAAACACAAAAATATAGGATGCCATCTTTCATAAATCTAGGCATTAAAAGATCAGCTAACAGAAAATGGCATGATTGCTTTGAAACCTACATCGTTTGCACTGTTGGATGGGTGATGGATACGTGAAATAAAGCCAGCGGGACACAGGTGTTAATTACTAGAGAAACAGTCCTTTCCCAAAGAGTTTGTGTCTCTGTATGTAGACCTCTGTCTACCTCTCTTGCTCTCTCTTCAGGCTCATGAACCGCAAAGGTGTTGCTGCTGGTGCTCCGTGTAAAGGACACCAGCTCAAGGCCTGGTCCAGGCCCACAGGAATTGGAAAGGAGAGACACAATCAAGCCTGCTGTTTCAGATCTTTTTGCTAGTCCCATACTACTTGTCAGCATCACAAGACTTTGCGCAGCCTCACTGCTTGGAGTCACTGCTTGGAGGGACATACGTCTTTAGAGGCAATAGAAGGAGTTGCTGTGCCAATAGCAAGGCAAGGATGGGGACTGAGGAGCTATGGGGAAGAGGTCCTGCAATTCACACCTCCATGGTGTTTACTCCACTGTGAGAGGACCAGACCAGCAAGGAAGGGCCTTCCCCATATCTGGAGGTCTGACAGTGAAATCCTATACACTGATTTTACAGACTTCTCTGTGCTGGTTTGCATGTGACAGGAAGCAACTCAGGCTCCCTGGCAGGGGGTTTGCCATGTTCAGTAAGCAAGGCCAGCTGCCGGCTCTCTGACTGCATCAGCCCTGGGCTATGTGAGGAGGCAGGGTGCCTTGGAAAAGACATTCTTCTTCTTGAAAATTTTTTTTTTCTCTATGTTGCAGAGTGACGCCGGTGGGCACGAGCAGAGAGGTCTGTGGAGCGAGGGGAACTCCAAACAGCTGGCAGTTTGAGGCATGGATTTATCCTTGAGGAAAGCACTGGCTCAGCTCGGGACAGCTGTGGCCCGGGGACAAGTGAGAAGCAGCTTTCTGTCATGCTGACTCGCTTCCCCTGACACCAGTAGCTGCCAAAGGGGTGCACCACAGCAGCAGTGCAGGCACTTCTCCTGCGGGAGCTGCGTGAGACTTGTGCGCTGGCTGGGGGGTGCTGCAGGATCCCCTTCCCTGGTCACGACTGGGACCGTGTGAGGAGAACATCCCGCCCATGACCCAGAAGCTTAGTATGAAATGGAAACTCTGCAAGCTTCTCCAGCCTCAGCAGCTTTTTGCAGCAGAGTTTTGAAGTGACACAGGTATGCTCTGCAGGGAGCGTGGCTAAGCAGAGGAAGCAGCGTGTTACACCGTGCTGTGTACAGCCGCTCACCCCTAAGCCCCTGCAGGTCAGAGGGACTCAGCACTTTCCTGAGTTTTCCCTTTCCCCACTGAGGAGAATGTCCCTCTTCTCTCCTCTCCTCTCCTCTCCTTTGGTGCTCAGGGAGGAGCACTGTCCCTTCCCTGTCTCCATCTCCCCCTGGTCCCACTCAGGGCATCCGTTGCCTGAGTTCACTTAGGAGCCCTGCCCATAAACACCCAGGTTTTGTAGCTGCAGCCAGAGTCTGAGGGATTATATGGCCTAATGGTTCCATCCATTTGCTTTTCTAATAGTCATATTAGTAATATTGTGAGTGCTCGGAGTCACAGATAAATCCTAGTGCTATAAACCTACTTCTGCATTTCATGCCACAGAGCCCTTTTCACTCAAGTCAGTCCTCTGGCACAAAGCTCTCATGTAGCTCAAGGCATGTATCAGTATCCTCCAAGGCCCTAACCAAATTCATTTGAGACCAGGGCTGTTGCTTTAATCTGTAGATGAAGTTTTCCTCCACTGTTTCCCCCCAAAATGCACACACTTTATTACAGTGCAAATGAAAGTGTTTATTAATTTCTCACTCAGTTGTTTATCTGGTGAAATTGTTGGAAGGGGAAGGAACAGGTAGATGCTCTCTTGAATGAAAGCAAGAAAAAGAAAAAAAGAAAGAGGGAGCCTGTTGGTATTTCTTTTTCTGGCAGCAAGAGACTGGAGGCTGGCGGTTTGAGCTGTGGTGGAAGGGGATGTGAAAACAAGGCATTTGAACTTGCTTTCCTCACAGTAAAATACTGTATGGCAAGGGCAGTTGGGATGGCTGTGGGCCCTCCTCTCCATGCAGCTCCAGGCACAAGGTGGGACACGGAGGGAGGAGCAGGGAGGTGGGTGCCTTGTGGGGCATGGGGTGGAGAGCTTCTTCTAGGACACCAATACTGGACCAGAGAGTTTATTTCTGAGATGCCTCAAGGCAGTTCCAGAGCATGCCCTGGCTGCTGGCAAGGTCAGAGCACCAGGACCTGTCACCACTAGACAGGGGTGAGCTGCATCATCCCTTGCTGCCTCAGTTTGCCTCTGTGGCCAATGGAGTTGGTGGGGCAGAACCTTCCTCAGACTACGCTCTGCAGCCACACAATGAAGAGCCCCATCATGGTGCAGAATCATTTTTTACATAGGTAGCACTGCTTTGATCACACCACTGCAGGTACTGGGTCTGGATTGAAACCTTCCCTTTTGCCATGGTCTCATTTACCAACAGAACCACCCCAACTACTTAACCTTTCCTGGTGAGAATAGCTTGGAAGAGATGAGAGCAGAGGGAAAAAGAAATAAGGTTACATATTTACCAATCTGTTAATATTTATGAGGGCTATGAACCAGATTAATTTCCATGCACCATTTCACCTGCAATGCTTTTCTTCCATATTTATGTAAGGGCAAAATAAATAAACAAACAAAAAGAAATCCAAATATCTAGCTTCTTTCAGATGGTGCATGAGCCATCTGTCATTTAAATCAGGATCCTTCACTTTGTGCAGAAAAAGTCTTCCTCTGCATCTTTTTGGTCAGTGGGAATAATTTTCCAAGCTTCAGGAAAGCCTGAGGGATGGCTCCCCTTTCAGTGTTCTGCAGCCGTCTCCTATGTCAGCTTGGGGATCACTAGCTCTGTATTGCTACCCGGCAGTAGGGATTCATGTTTTGCCTGGTTTTTAGAATCCAGAGACCCAGCTGGATTGTTTGGGAGAGCCAACAGCAGTACCTGCAGGATGGGGCTCCTTACAATGAGTGAGATCTCATGTCAGGCATTAAATGAGAGAGAAAGAAAATTTGCTGCTGCAGCAGTGTCAAAGGGTTGAGAGTATATAAGGGCAAGATAGCCTGAGACTGGGCTTTTCCTGGAAGTGGTGCCACACAGACCTATGGGAAGCAAGATTTACAAGTCAGAAATGGGTGGGAAAGGGCAATCCTCAGAGTCACAGAGGAAGCAGAAAGCAGGGCCAGTGCCAGACCCACTGTACTGACAGACCATGCACTGCCCTATCCATTCGACTGCACTTCTTCAACCTAATCCCAGGTGGTTGCAGATTTGTTATTCAGAAATACAACTGCTGCTGTTTGGCTACTCCCAATCCCCCAGGGAAATATTTTCTTACTGTCTCTAGGAGAAACATAACCAAGTCTGTTTATAAGACTAGTTATTGGTATAAATTAACATTTAAAACCCTCTACAGTTTATATTTCCATTTATAGGATCTCCTGTTAGGATTATTTGATAATGCAAATTCTCATCTACTGCCTTAATAGACCCTTCAGTGTTGGGGTGGGTTTTGATTTCAATTGCTTTTTTTTCTTCTTCTAGTAATAGGATCTGCTATACATATGACAGATTTGTCAGTGGAATTTTAACAAATAATATTAAATGAACTTTAAGTGCCATTTGTATCATCAGTTTTTAATTTCAAAAGTGTCACCCTATTGCATTTTGGGAATATGTAAATGAACCATTCACCTACTAAATTTTATGGCAGCCCAACGTGTCTAGAATACTTTCTGCTGATATTTCTGGTTTTTTAATCCTTGCAATATAAGGGAATGCTTAGCTGTTCACATTTTGTATATTTGTTTTATAATGGCTTGGTTTTCTTCATTAATGAAATGATTTAGAGTTATGCAAAACAGAGTACACACTGTATTGGAAGTTGACTATGAAATACACAGCTTGGGGGGAAAAAGATCCCGGGCTAAAGAAATAGAAAGATAGTACTGTGCAACAGCATGTGATAAGAGTCTTTAAAACTCTGTATTCATCTGGGTTTACAATGAGATACATACAAAAAAGACACTGATGGTGCATGTTACATCTGAAGTGCAAGAAGGGACATCCAGATTTTGTTCTACTGCAGTTTTGCATCCTGGCAAACCATTGTGCATCTTTGAGAAAGAGCATTTCTCACATGGTTAATACTTTACTTACTTTTTGTAAGTGTTTAAGAACCCCAAAAAGAAGCTGTGGAGGAAACTTTTTGGGGAAGCTTGCTTAGAATTGTTAATAAAGTTTGCAGGGAAAAGGGAACGGGAAGGATGGTCTTTTCAAGAGACAGGAACGACACAGGACTTTAATAAAGCTCCAAAGGGCGAGGTGGAGAGAGAACGGAAGACCTCATGTGATCTGAAAAAGTGGGTGAAGTCTGATAGGAAACAAGTTGGTGTGAGAGGCTTGCAAGCTCCTGCCCTGCTGTCTCCCTGAGCCTGGGCTTTAGGCTCCGCATTCACGGAATCCAGTCCTGACAGTTTCTGCCCTCCAAAGCAACACCCAGGGCACTCTCTCTGGACCCCAAACTCCCTGGGTTCCCCTCCTTATCCATCCTGGCTGCCGGTCTGGCTCCCAGCAGGACAGTGCAGGCATGCAAAGATGAAGGATAGGACCGGTCCCATTTCAGTCTGTTCCTACCAGTAGTGTGTGTGCAACTGTCCGCTCAGCCCTTTGGATTTACTCTGGTGTAGCTTGCAGGGTGGGAGACGCACAGCCTGAGGGAGGCAGTTATTCCCGCTCAGTGAAGGGGAAAGCTAGGCTGAGACTCCTAGCTGAAATCAACCCTCACTACAGCATGGCACCATGTTTTTCTGCATTCAAATGGGATCGCGAGAGATTGGCCTGAAGGTACCAGAATCAACCGGCTGTGTGTCTGCCTGAGTGCTGGCGCGAGGGTTTCCGGAGGTGCTGCCCTTCTCCCACCTGCGCACTGCTCTTCCAGATGTGCTGCTGCGGGTGGGTGCTGGGAACCGCCCCGCTGGAGGAGTGGAAGAAGCTTCAGTGCTGGTTGGTGCTGGCAGAGGCGAAGGGGATTTCCTTTGGAGGCATTTCTCTGTGGGACAATGTAGAGACGCCTTAGGAAATGTGGTGGGAAACAGGCTGAAAACTCATGTCCCGGCATCGCTGAGGTAAAGAGCACTGTGATAGGCACTTTGCCAAGGTAGGACAGAGCAGGGAGGCCCTATCAGCAAAGCTTGAATCCCATAGGGACAGCCTGACCCTCCCACCTGCATGTGCCCCGAAACAGGGCTGCCATGCCAAGCCCTGGAGACTGATCAAGGATTGGGACCCTGTAGCACTTGTACAGGGAGTGGGGGGAGTGTGGAAGTCAACTTTCATCTACGCAAGCTCCCTGCCACACACCTCTAATGAAAGAACCCTCCTGATCACTTCATCACTTCATCAGCCTATCACTTCATCAGAGAAAATTAATTTAAGCAGGGGGGATGCATGTCTCATGAAGCTGTCCAAGTGAGAGAGCCTCTCCCTCTCTTACAGGCCCTCACTTCTCCTCCAACACAGTGGGATCCCGGGGGACTTGCCAGCAAACTTTCAGGAGCATCTGCATTAATTACCATAAGCTGGTTAACCACACAGTAATCATAAATACCTCTCATTTGTTACTGGCCAGTGATTACAGCGGCAGCAGGAGAGGTGGAGGCAAAGGGAGTGGAGAGACGTCGATTCCCATCGCAGGAAAATGGCACGTCATCAAACACAGTCTGCTGCTTGTGTGTGCCTGGGCATGCGGGTCATTGCACAGATAATGACTGGAGCAAACCTTGATTTGTTCAGACGTAAACTTGAGAGGCGCTTACAGGATGCTCTGCCTTGAGCAATCAACACTGGCACTTGCAGAGGGAAGGGAAAGCAGGGAAATGCCTTTATGGCTGAGAGCATGGTATGGGTGTTCGTGGTTCGGTGGCCCAGGACATGGTGTTTGGAGTTGGTCAGGAGGAGAGCTGGCTCCTGCTGGAGCACAGCCAAGAGCCTAACATAGGGTCTTCTAACTCACCCATGTTTCTCTCCTCTCTAACCAGAGCCATTGAAATAGATCTATTCCTTGAACTCAACTGGTAGGGCCAGACATTTCTGCAAAAGGCAGAGAACTAGCTTTCCCAGGCAGGGAACACAACACGTGAGAGTACTGGCAGGCTTCAGGGTATGTTTCAGGCTGGGGAGGCCAGCCGTCCCCCGGGCATGACATCGCTATCATACCAGAGCCCGCAGGCACCCGTAAGCATGCTGTGTCCCCTCCGTGCCACCTGAGCAGAGGCAAACAATGACTGACACACATGGACGTAAGCAGCTACCTTACACTGGAGTTCTTGATTCTGCAGGAACACAGCCCCTTTATGGCTAGATAAATAACTCTCTTTGGATCATTTTGCTACACCGACTTCATGACCCATGCCAACATGCTCAAACACAAGAAAGGATCATCATGTTAATTGCAATCCTCTTGTTATGTAAAGTCATCAGCAGACTAATGTCCCATGTTATTACCAGGAACTGCAGACACCTCAATTCAAACAGAAGCCAGGATTTGTGCAAAAGACAGACCTGAGACCTACGGCTGGCTGGCAAGCTGGCTCAGCTCGGGAGGTACCTTGGGAATACAGACAACTCTGTCATGTTATTGCTGGAGTTAGCTACTGTGACAGCAAAGGGGACCCAGTGTTTATGACTGCAGGGGAGAAAAACACCCTCCTGCAAAAGTCTCTCTGTTGCTCTGCCACGTTGTTCCCCAAGTCTCAGTTTCCTCCTCTTCCACCAGTGTCTGCTAAGCCCATAAACCACTAATTATGATCATTGCCCTGAGGCATTGCCCAGGCTGTGCAGTCTCCATCCTTGGAAATTCTCAGGACCAAACTGGATCAAGTCCTGAGTGACCTGCTCTGGACTCACAAGTAGCCCTGCTTTGAGCAGGAGGTTGGGCTAGAGACCCCCTGGGGCCCCTTTCCACCTGAACTCTCCTATGATCACAGATACTAAGCCATCATCCGAAGATTGCTCATGGGTGCCACATCACAGTTGCTAAGCCCTCTGGAGATGAAGAGTTGCAAAAATACACATTTTTGGGTCACTGTTTTTTTCTGTTGTTGTTTATTTCAAAAGAACTGGAGGATTTATTTGAGTAGAAATATGTGGGTGGGATGAATTACACTTTGTGGTGTTTTCCCACCCCAGCACTGGTTTCTAATAGGAGTGGTATTCCCTGGAGGATTATTTGACTCCTGTAAGCAGCTTTTGATGTACTGTAGCATACAGTTCTGGGAGAAGGAAGCTGGAGCCAAAGCAGCCCGCTGTGATTGTGGGAAGCACACGCTCTGCACTGCACCGTTGATCTCATTCATTCTAAGTGAATGTAGGGCTTTTGAAATGACACTGATATTTAGTAAGCAAAGTGTTCTGCTTAATCACAGGCTGTGTGTGCTCCTGAGATGGAGCCAGCTTCTTTCTCACAGTCAATATGGAAGAGCTGGAGCAAGGTAAGTGTGCTCTGAGTCCCTCTTAGGGAACCACAATGCAGCAAATGTTTGTCCAGAGGGTGGACCCCAGAGACACTGAACGAGGTTGCCTGCTTAAATAGGACAAAAGAACCACAGAAAACAGAATGGCCCCTGGAGATGTTACTTGGTATCAGGAGCCTTGGACAGACTCAGCCACCATGAAAAAAGAAAGCTACCCATGTGCCCAGCGCAAGACAGCTTTACTCAGACAGCTCTGCCTGGTTGCAGGGCAGGGCTGAGCTGGGATCCACCCTTCACAACAGTTGTCTGCAGAGGATGCAGGGAGGGCTTTCTCTGAGCAGGCATGGGAACCACCCTAAGAGACAGGTATTTTTTAAAGAGAAAATATCTTCTTAACACAAAATACCCTCTTCCAGCCCCTTGTCCCTAAGTGACTCAGTTGGGTGGCTGAGCCATCTGTGGTACCTGATGCCATCTATCATGAGAAACTGCTGCTGGAAGAACACTCTGGTATGCAATAATTCAGATTATTTATGTATACAGATCCCCTGTCCTTGCATATCAGACAGAATGCTACTCAGAACAGTCCTCTGAGTTTCAACCAGAAGTTCTGGGTAAAATATTGCTAGTGGTACAGTGTCAAGTAAGTCACAGTAGAATTGCTGGCAAAATGGAAGGGCCAGCTTATCAAGGCCTACATTTCTCTCAGCGCTCCCTTTAGCTCACAGCTCTTCCAAAATTGGTGGCCTCCCAGACGGTGTGAGAGAGACATTTACTTTTCTTTCTTGGTCTTCCCCTCCCCTCTCTGGCCCCCTCCCCACACATCCTACCACTTTCACATTTATTTCTTTGTCTCTCCTTTTCTCTGAACCTCCCTTGTTTTTTCTCTTTAAGCTGCAGTGGCAGTAAATGGGTTGTGGGAACCTTCAATTTCTTATTCAGCACATCATGGAGCAGTAATTTTCTGCACTTCCATAATTAGGAGAATTTTAAGCAAACTACCCTGTGGATGATTAGAGCCGGATTCAATTTCTGTTGCTTTGATCACCAAAGGACGAAGATGCTGCTTGAATATTTGGTTATGTGCTCTGCCTAAAGAACCTCACACCAGCTGCTTCCTTCCTGTCCTCTCTCTCCACCTCACTCCTTTCAGCCCCCATCACCCCTCCCTACCAATTCAGAGATTGTCTTTCTGATACTTCTTTAGCTCAAGTGGAAGTAAATGCCCCTTCCCGAAAGATGAAGCTCTGTTACAATCAGGATGTTTTCCCAGCTAAGGGACAGCATGATTGTCAGAGCAAGGCAAAAGGAAAGCATAGTATGGGAATTTAATTTCCAGGCGTGTGTCTCCATTTCCTCATCTATAAGTGATGGGTCCGAGTGACAGGGCATTAATTTGCTGTTCTGCTTTGTAAATGTTACAAGGGCAAAATGCAAGCCTAATTTCTTGGGCCTGCAAGATGGTTTGGGAAACGCTATGACATCAAGATGTCTTTGATGTGGTAGTTGGTTCTTCCTGTTTTTATAAGCTTTAACATCCAGGAATAAACACAAGACCTTTTACCATCACCTTTTTGCTTTAGCCACACTTTAGCTATCTATCTCCCATATCATCTGCTTTATGCTCCAGGGCTGAGAATTCATCCACAAGAGAATGGTCCATTGCAGCATTTCTAGTTCCAGGGAGGGGGATATGACAGAGCAAAGTGGCTGAGGACACCCTGTGTGTTTCCTGAGCCTCCTCGAATGTCTAGTGAGGGCTGCAGTGTGTGGGAAGGATGTCGGACAGGAGACGTAGGGAGATGCACGTCAGGATTTAAGAAGAGGACAGAACAGAGGAAAGGGGCTGGGATGATCCGTAGAAGAGTTGGACCCCAGCAACTTCACTCCAGCTCACATACACAGATTGTGGCGGGAGGTGCACCAGGCCTTACACAGTCCTTCCAAGCACAGGGGAAGGTCAGACCTTGCCTTCCACAGGTAGCTATTCTCAATGGGAGAGCACGCTCAAGGAGGTGCTGCTTTCCTGTTCATAAACGCGAGTATGATGGGCTGTCAGCTCCGCTATATTAATAGACTATTAATGCTTCCAAGTTTCCTGAGCTGCGTGTATGGGTTTTCCATAGGTTAATTAGGCCATATTTCAGGATAATTACAACTGTATATTTCTACACTAATTAAGTGGCTTTAAAACATACCCACAATGTGGCTCAGTGAATCATAATTAAACTTCCTCTGCCTCCTGCTATACACTACGGAACTAATACCCATAAAAGACCCAAGCGCTGCTCCTTGCCAGCCGCAAATTAGAGCTCGCAAAAATAATCTTATGGAATGTATCTTTTTTATAGAATCATGTACAAATTAATTCAAAATGAATATTACATGAGTCATCAAAATGCTTCAGCTTCCTTCTCTTTATTTATATTTATCCTCCCACGTGAACTGTCACCTGGTGGGGATGGCGGGGAACCAGGGTGAGGGGAGAGTGACTCACTCATGCAACGTTTGCCGACAGTGATGTGCTGTGCTTTTCCCTCCCTTCAAACTGGGGAAGGCTTGAGGTCCATGGGAAAACTGACAGTGAAATCTGTGCTTATTTCTTCCACTTCTGCAAAAGTCTGCATGCCGAAGCGAAGCGCAGGCTGCAGTTAGGTGCTGGTGGGGTAAAGGAGATGGGTACCAGCTGCTGGCTGGCTGTTACTGTCCCTCTGCTAGAGGCCAGCGACCCTGCAGCTTGGCAGGTGAAGTGGGTGGTGTGGGGCAGGCAGAGCTTGCCCGGCCAGCGTCAGCCCGATGCAGACAAGGAGTGCTCTGGCACGTCTGGGAAATGAGCGGCCAGGGATGCAGGCAGCCTCGGTGGCACTGGTCTACAGCAGGTGCGACCCGTTTGGTCCTTTCCATGGGCCATGACCTTCTCCAACATGGAGAGCATCTTCAGTTTGGTTATTGTTTGTCCTCATGGATACCAGTGGGTCTGGTTGCCCGGATGGCAAAGAACCTCCTTCTTCTTTCTGGCCTAACTGTAGCCACAAATGTTTTTCTCTGTTTGCCCTCCTTTGTTACTGTTTAGCTGGAGGACTGAAGTCCCCTCCTTTTTCCTCTGCTGTTTTTAGAGACAGACATCAGATGCCCTTTCAGCCTCCGCTTTTGTTAGACAAAAATGCCAGCCCCTTCTCTGCAAGGTTTGTCATTCCCTAAACGATCCCAGTAATCCCTTCTCTGTACCGGTTTCTTTTATGTTTTTCGAGACGTCATCTATCCCTTTCTTAGTGTCTTGTCTCAAGGTATTATCACTGCCTCCTGCCTACCGGAAAGCTGCTGTTGAGCCATACCAGTCTTTTCACTGGCTGCTTGTAGGCACAGTGTCCTGACACTTGGCTGGGGGCTCCCAGAGTCTTCTGCAATACAAATAATAATTGGACGCTTCTCCCTTACATCAGATTTTGCCACTTACAGTGGAACTTTGTCAGCCCTGAGCAATTTTAAACTGTCATTTATTTTCACACCCCCCCGCTCCCCGCCTCTTTCTGGATTTGTGAATGTTGTTCATGAGTTTAAAAGGACATGGAAAACTGGGATTGGATATAGGGAAATGCCTTGGCCAAAGGGTTTCAGACAATATCTCTTTGCATTTTTCAACTGATTTACTCTGGTTGTACCTACATCCTATGCCTTTGATGTGAGCTTGCAGCAAACATTCTAGTGGATGAATTAACAATTAGATGGTGCAGTGATGGGTGCTCTAGAGATAAAATTATACAGATAGACAGACGGATAGATAGATCAGTCTGACTGAGAGAAGTGAATTTTAAGCAATGTTACAGCACATTAATGGAAATCAAATGTGATATTCTTATTCACCCTGGAAACTCATTCCAGGGGTTGAGTTCAGCTACTCAGGAGACAGACACAACGCCATGTGAGCAGCATAGCCAATCTGAAACAGCCCTCATTTCAAGTCCTGAATTTTTTGCAACTAATTCCTGCTGCAAAGCAAAGCAAATTCAAAACTTCCACTATGACCAGGGCTTCACACCCAGAGTCCCTCTGCCATTTGGATGTGGCGCTTCAGGACATGGTTTAGGGGACATGGTGGTTCTGGATTAATGGTTGGACTTGATGATCTTAAAGGTCCTTTCCAACCTAATGATTCTGTGATTCTGTGATTTTTATGAGTAACCTCACCTAATAAATATATTCTGGGGGAGACATCTTCAAGCAAAGAGCTCACAGACAGGAATGTAAGCCAAATTTGTAGGATTATTGATGAATTATTCAGCTATCTCTGCCTGTAACAGTGACATGTGAGTCAAGAGCTTAATGCCCTGAGGCACCACATTCATTGTGGGAGTACGAATCCTGGAGTGCTGGTTTATAATCAACATATTGCGTAAATGCCTCTTACTTGAGCAAATCAATTTTCTCTAGGTCTCAGGCCCTAATCTCAAGTGCCTCCTGCCTGGGAACAAAAAAATTAAGTTTTGGGTGAGGCTCATTCCCTATGACTCATGTCTAAAGTTCATGTTGAGCAAGGGGGGCAGGAAAACTGCTTGGTTCATTACTTATTTATTTGTAATGAATGGGAGAGGAAGAAATGCAACAAAACAATTCAGGTGAGGTATAAGGAAAAGCTTTCTAATTATGAGATGTGTGAGGCATGGGAAAAAGTTACCTGGCAGAGTCATTGAATCTCCTCCCACAGAGGCTTATAAAGGTGGGCTTAGCCAGCATCTGGCAAGGACGTTTTGGATATATATGATCCTACTTCAGTGAAAGAGGGAGGGATGCAATGTTCTCCTGAGGTCCCTCCCAGCTGTAGATGTCTAAGACAGAAAGGAAGAAAATTAAATTATGGGTCAGCGGAGACAGTCCTCAGTTGTGATAAAGATGTTTCAGAAACGTCAGTGAGTGTGGGAGACATTAGCCTTGGCAATATGCAGATTCCCCAGGATGGATAAAACCCACCTTAATTCAAGCCACACGCCTTGTCCTGCGACAATCATCAGTGCTGAAGGCGGCTTTCTTTTCAAAAGGCCTGTAAGCAGCAAGGAGAGAAGAGGAGAGAATTCAGTGGACCTTGGAAAGCTTCCATCTCTCTTCTGTCCTGTCCTCTGGAGTCCAAGCTGCAGGTCCAGCAATAGTGTAAGGGGCTACTTCTCCCCACAAGCCAAATGTAAATCTTCCCCAAACCTTGCCCCAAAGCCTCCAGAAATTACAATAGCAGTGTCGTAAAAAAACGCACTGAAATTAGGTCATTGTTAGACATGTAAGTGAGGATTTTTAAAGCTATTTGAAAGATTTGGGTGCCCTGTTCCAGTTCAGAGGAAGGGAGTCAGCCTTCCCCTCTGCCTGCCCACCCAGGTTCCTGCACAACGCTTGCCACATGCCATTAATGCAACTTTCATGTTGCAATAGCTGAGGGGGGCTATTTTGCTGATTCTGGAGGAAACAAGGGGCTGTATTTTGAGGCAACCTCTAAGTGCCCTGCAACACTTAGACTGGAAGACACTGTATAAAATGTCAGCCATTATCACTAATCGCTCCTCTACATTGCTGCCGACTTTTATGTGGCAGGCACTGCAGTCTATAACAAGCTACTGTCACTGTAAAAAATATTCCTCTACATTGGTGGCTGAGGTGGAGAGCAAATCAAGAGAAGGGGAATAACATTTGCAGCTGCTGAGGGGGGTGAAGGGGGACGATGCTTTGGCAGAGGTATGGGGAAGGGGCAAGGCTGGATGCAGCTTCAGTAGCGCTGGGCTGCACCAGGCAGTGCTTCCAGCAGGAGATAGAGTTTGCTGCAGTAGCTGCATCCCTGAGTGCAAACACAGGAGGCTTGGCTCTCTGAATACAAATGGACTTTGTTGTTGTGTGGATGGCCCGAGAAAAATCAGTCACATCTTTTCCTGCAGCTGGACAGCAGTAGTATACCTGTGGTGACTTCCAGCGAACTTCTGGATTAGAGAGTGTAACCAGGTGTTGGTACAGACCACAGAAGAGCTCTTCAGGATGTACGTGAGCTCAACAAATGGAAATCAAGTATGTCCAAGACAGAAGAGAACCTGACAACAGCAACATTCAGAGACACCCCTTGCTGGCAGACAGCTCCTCTGTGTTGGAGGGCATGGAACTGTGGCTTGGCTACACCACTGAAACCCAGCCATGCTCCCATCTCCTCCTAACACTCCTCCTGCTGAAAGGGGGCACGATCCCCCAAAGAAGCCACAGATTAAAAGTCAGAGCAGAGCATTTGTTCTAGAAAAAATGCTATCACCTCAGGTGGTTTTAATAAACCGATAATCAAATAAAGAACAGACTACAATAAATTTACATCTTTTACCAGGAATCGGGCAAGACTGTCCTTTTGAAGCCATTGTCAGTGTTGTAACCAGTGAGAAGGAGGGAGGGGAGAAGAAGGAGCAGTCGAGGGGAAAAGCGGGGGGGGGAAAAAATCATTTAACCCCGCTTGTTAGACATGCGAATCCCGCGTCTGATTTCCAACGGCCTTACACCATGTGTGAGCGCCGATAAGGCCCTGTGTGGAATTGACAGCTCGGTCCGCGGCGTCTGTCTGCCCTGAACCATTTCCTTATTGCACAGATAAAGGAGCGAGGCTGGCTGAGCATGGCTCTGCGATGGAACTTTCCATCTGAGGACGGAGAGGTGAAGAAAGAAACGGATTCCTATTAAGGCCACTATTAGCTAATGTGCAAGTGTGCGTGTGTGCGATGATGCAATATTTGCACGCACACAGACACACCTGGTCCCAGGCTGTGGTGAGAGCGGAGCAGAGCGGAGGTGCGAAGGCAGGATGGGCAGCGGAGGGAGTAGGGGCGGTGCAAGCGTCGTGCAACACAGGTGGGCTTGGAGATGTGTGCAAGAAACTGAGTGTGACAAGCAGGTAAGTAGGGAGCAGTCCAGGTGCAAACCATGCTTTGGCACAGCCAGCTGGTTTGGGAGGACAGGCACGTGGCAATGCCAGGGGAGTGGACCATGCAGCGGCTGGATACGAGAGCAGCGCTGCTGCTGCCTGGTGGAGCAGCTGTCTGAGCTCAGCTGTGAGGGTTCTGTGCTTTGGGTACCGAAGCTTTGACGGCTTTGATGGTTGTGTTACGCTGCCTGGCGTGTTTCCTGAGGGTGTCACCACTGCTGCTTTACTCGCATCTCTATCCCTGGTGCACTCCCCAGCTAAGATCACTGGTGATCAGTAGGGCGAGTAGAAAGGGGAGAGAGGTACAGCCCTCGGGCTTTTCCAGCTATGGATTCCTCCTCTCCTTTCCCCAGACAGCGAAGGCCCCATCTCAGTGCCTGGACAGTGGCCTAACATGGCACTATGTGGCAGGCAGCGGTGTGGCCCTTGCCCTGTCCCCACTGCGAGTAGAAGCCGGGGTACCAGGGAGGAGGCAATGAGTGGCCTGAAGAGCTTCAAAACACTTGGACAGGAGCAGGCCCATTAAATCAGAGCAGATGGCCACATTAGCCCTGCAAAAGAGCAGCAACTCTCCCTGCTCATCACTGTCCCCGCATCCAGCCTCAGCCTTCCAATTTTCTCTGCAAGCCTCTGACAGCTGCTCCTGGGGAAATTGCACTCGTGGTGAGCAGGGGTTAGAGAAACGTAGCCCTCACCTCCTTTTCATTACCAATAAGCATGCGCTGCCTTTGTCTTCTAAAGCAATTTCATAGCCAGTGCACAAACACGGAGCCGTCAAAGGAGCCTTTCACTGGGCTGGCATGAGAGACAATGGGAAGCAGATACACCTTCATCAACAAAGAGGCGCATTTCCATTTTGATAACAAATGTCTCTGGCTCCCCATTGAACACCCGCATCTTGTTTTCCCTCTGTTTTCTCTCTCCTTCCCCAAGCCAGCAAGAGGAGTCTGCCAAGCAGAATGGTGCGTACAATAGCATTTCCCCCTTCCCTCCCATTGCCAGTTGTCGTGCTGACAGATCTGATAGGCCTGTGTGCCACGATTTGCCTTTTGTTCCAAACAGGAGAGAGAGAAAAGCAGGCCTTATTTTTCTCCTTTCGGTGTTATCTTGCTCTTTCATGTTCTCATTACAATGCCACCGTAGTGATATGATAGAAAAGGAGAAGTTCAGGAGCAAACAAGAGAGCTGCCAGGCCTCTTTCTGCCTGTGCCCTTCGCCCTGGGTGTGTGCATGCTGGACAAAATGTGGCTCCCGCGGAACTGGAGCATTCCCAGGCTTGCACCACAGCTAAGTGTGACTCCCCAGGCTCGTTTTTTTAACTGGCTGCCTGGATGCAAGTAGGGGAGGAACAAGAGGGCTGCACAGACACAGGGCTGCCAACCACTGACACGTGGCAAACCCTGCATGGGCATGTACAGGGCTGCTGTCCCGTTGGGATCGGTGAACATGGCCCTAACCGTACAAAGACAAGCAGACAGCTATCGTAATTAGAGGACTTCGCCCATTTCTAAATTATTTACCTGTTTTACCTCCCCTATAAACTAATTACCTCGAGCAATTGCACAGCAGATCTCAGGCCATGCTGCAGAAGATGAACACCACTGGTTCCTCCTGCTTTTGCCAGACTGAAAAGGAAGGCACTGAATTTCCATCCATCTCTGCAACTTGTCCTGATGCTGCCCTGTGGTTAAGGTGTTTTCCATGCTGCCTGAGCAAGACCAGCATCTCATGACCTGCCTGCACCAGAGACAAGGAGCCTGATATTGTTAGGCATTGTGTTGCAGAGGGAAATTAGCACAGACAGCCCTCCTGATTCAGCTGCGGTCTCCCAGGCCTTGCAATATTCGTGTCCCCAGGGCCAGAAGAAACGTGAGCACATTCCCCTGTAAGCAGCTCCCAGGAATACATCAGAGAGTGAATCAAAGCCAGTGGGGATGGGGGGAAGCGAACTGAGAGATAATACGGCCCTGATGTTGCCATGGCTGTCGAACATCGCGGTTGATCCCAGCCACTGGAGATCCTGGGAAAGGCAGGAGAGGAAATCAAGAGCTCCAGCTCTTTGCCCTGAGGGGCACTCTGTGATGGAGCGCTACCTGAACACAGCAAGGCTGAGTTCGCTCCCTCCAGACTCTGCTGGGAGAGGATCCTGAAACATGGTTCGAAAAATGTACAGGTGCCTCCCTTTACTGCTATCAAGTGGCAATCCAGAGAAGGACTCTAATGCCAGGAGCTGCCGATAATACTTGCTTAGTCCGTCTCCTTTGTCTCAGTCTCTGGTAACAAAATGCAGACGAGCAGTTAGCAACTCCCTCTTGTGATGGTGAAGGCCACACGCATGCCCTTGCTGCTGGTCCTCAGCAGAGGGAAGGGCTTTGCTCCCCAGAGCTTGTTTTTATGGCCATTGCCTCAGCTACCAACATTTTTTGTCTGGCAAAATTTCCAACCGCAGCAGAAGAGCAGTTTCCTTATCAGACTTATCCTGAGAGGATGAACAGATGCCTTCTTTCATCGCAGTACCTCTTGATGACATGACATGGTGCAGGGATTGAGGGAGAAGCAGGGCTGGAAGGGGAAGCTGATTTGGAAGAAAGAAGGAGAGAGAGAAAGAATAGGTGAAAGACAACATAAGGAGAGGGAGAGTAGAGTGTGAGGAGGGTAAGGAAACACTTAGGAGATCTTTTTAAAGGTAGGAGGGAATGAAAAAGTGGGGAAGTGATGAAAACAGAAAGGGAAAGAAGCATTGCACATGATGGATTGTTCGCCAGGAATCCAAGATCAAAATGCCAACTAAATTAGAGTATTATAGGTCACTGAACAGAAATTGCGCAATGGCTGAGTCTCTAACAAAGGTTAAAGCATGGAACAAAGACAAATAATGACACAATCCAGAATCAGTGACCATAAACTCCAAACAAATGGGAGGGTGTCGCAGAGATGATGGGAGAACAGAAGAAATCGTTGCTTGCAATCAGTGTTCAGTGGGTCAGACTGAAAATAAAATGTGCTTTTCAGAGCTAGACTCCTAGAAGCAAACACAGATGCAGTTTTGACAATGTCTTTCAATAAAATTAATACACTTAAAACACTTGGTAGGAATGAGAAGCCAACACCAGCTTAGGCACAGACAGAAACATCCTTAAAATGTACAGTATTGCGTATGAACATTAGAATGAAGGAAGGAAACCCTGGTTTCTCTGAGCTGCTGAATACAGCTGTATTGGAATTTTTCAGTGAGATCTTTGGTTGGAAAATAACAATTTAGTTAAATTGAAGCCCTTTGCATTGAAAAGGGCAGTTTTGCTAAACTTCTGAAAAGAATTGAAACATTTACAGAAAAGAATTGAAATGGTTGAAGCATACCAGTTTTAGCCTGGTTTTCTAAGGAAAAGGACCATATGAGATCATGCCACATATGGTATGCATGAGAAAAGACAATTGCTTTTCTGTCCCCTCCTAGAGCTCTTGAAACCTTTGACAGGCTTCAACCAAATTTGACAAAGGGACACTGTGCCATGGTGTTATTAAACTCTACACAGGTTTGTGCAAGAGGGATGTCACGTAGAAAAGATGTTGGGAGAGCAGCTGGGTTGTGACATTAAACACCAGCACACATTCTCAGGGCCGGTTACTTTGTTCTGATGAGGAAAGGGCCTTGGTTCCAGCGGCTCGGGTAGTCCCATTGCCTGAGGAAACCCAGCCTGCCTCTGCTATGGTCCCTGGGGTCTCACACCCTCCAGCCTGGGCCCAGAGTCCCAGAAACCCTGACTCACCTTAATCTTACACGTAAACCACCTCTGCTCTCCCAGGTAGGCTGTCCTCTAGGTGACTTTTGGGGTTGCTATGGCAGCAAAATTGATAATTCCCATCTTAAAAGGCAGTTCAGTGTTGCACAGGAAGATCAAGAAGATCCATCATGCCTGTACCCCATAGGTGCTGGGGTATATAACCACCATATCTACTTCAGCTGTATTTTTCAGCAGTCCTTGTAACTGTGTGCTGTTAGTTGGGCCATCCTGTGAAGAAAAACCTGTAGCCCAGCATGTGGAAAGTAAAAGACGTGCAACATTCTTGCTTTGCCACCCCTTCACCTTAGGTAAGTCTCGGTAGAGGGTGGCTTTGACCATGGCTGCTGCTTGTCAGATGCTCAGTAGTGCACTGCTCTTCGGGGGGAAGCTTTGGGTCCTGCGTGCGGTGATAGATGCTCCTTCAGCTTCATAACTTGTTCTGCCGTGAGTCTGAGATAGCAAAGTCTTTGCCGGATTTCTTTAGGATACGCTCTTTTTAATACCTCAGATCTGCCCAGCAGCCAGTGAGGTTGTATAAATAGAAGGAGTCTAGGGATGCAAAGGATGGAAAGGCAGGCCATGTGGTCTGTGACATAAAATCAGTCTGTTATCTCTCTCTCCAGACTGAGGGCAGAACTGGGGGTAATTCATCCTGCAACTGTCTTCCAGTAGCTGGCTTCAGATGTGAGCCTGACAGCTCTCCTTGCAAATGCAGGGCCAGAGTTTGTCTCTAAGGCTGTTCACTTTCCTTGGCCCTCCCCACAGACACTGGGCATGGCGTAGTGCATTCAGGAGGCAAAGGTATGAACTCATTGGTCCCTAGACAGACCAAGAGAGGAGACAGACCCTGCACACCGGCTCCACAGAGGGCAGCTGCAGCTCAGAGTAGCCCAGCAATGCACACAGCAGCTACACTGACTGCGAAGAAAAGAAAGGGAGTGAGGAGAGACACATGGCAAAGCCGAGAGCAGAATCTGGGTGTGAAACGTCCTGGCTGCAAGAAATTCAGGCGACACCAGCATGTGGAATATGCCTTCCCTGGTCTAGACATTTCTAGGGTCACCATATCTCACCCTTTGTTTGACACAATTGTGTCCCAGTGAAGTAATGTTAAAAGCAAACACCACTCCTTTCCCCTCCAAAATCCCAGGCAAAAAGATGGTGATGAGATGCAGCTGCTTGTACTACAGCACTTAATACATGTTGACATTTTTACAGATTTTTACTGTCTAAGCATTTTATTGGTGTTAATATGATCTACACAGGATTAACAGGATCCCCAAAATTGTTCTCTCACCATGCGAGTAAAGGCATATTTGCTCTTGCCTCTTATTTGGGTCTTGATCATAACTCTCCTTCCCACTAATGCTGAGACGATGGAGCAGGGAGGGGATTAGCCCCCTCCAGCTCCCCAGACCTGGGCAGCCACTTTACACCTCCCAGCCCCCTTCCTGGCAGCAGGGGCATGCTGCTCTGCTGCCGAAGCAGTCGCTGTGCTGCCCAACACTGCTCTCCCTCATTTTCCATCTTGACCTGCCTTATTTTTAGCTGCTTCTCACAGCTCTCTGAGCTGCATATTTCTTCAGCTTTGATTGCAGCAGCTGAGGTAGCAATAGCAAGTGGAATTTTCAAGCTACGTTTCATGGACAGTTTAGAATAAAACTCCCTGCATTAGCCTGAACATAGCGTTCACAAAGCAACTGCTTATCACACACACATACTGCAATTTGCCCTCTCTTATCTCCCCTGCTTGTAGGACTGACGCCATTAGCTGGACTGGCCCAGAGCTACTGTTTCCCACTCACATAGTCTGAAAACAAACCTCTTCCTCAGTGGCCCTCCAGAGTAACAAAACTATTGCTTTGTACTTCAGCATCCCTCACCAGTGATGGAGGTGAAGTCTCCTCTCCTGTCCGAACCAGTAGGTCATCCTCCATCTCACACGGGTACCAGACACCAAGACCCTGTCTGCCAGGTCCTGTGCTACCTGCTAGACTGTCCTTCTCCAAAGTCAGGGCAGTGTCTGTGACAAGCACCCAGTCATTCCTCTGGAAGCCTGTGAGAAGGCAGCAGTCGGCTACATCTAGCTCAGCTCAGTGACCAAGCAGGCTGACAGGTAGAGTACATCCAGATGAGGGCATGAGCTCTAAACTGTCACTTGTATCTAAATCCAAGTATTTTCCAGCCTGCACTTCAGCCCTCCTTCCTGCCTCTCTCCATGGCAGAAGAACAAATAATCACGACAAACCACCGGATGTTAAAGGCAGGCTCTCATTCCCTCCCAGGACTCATCCATGCAGATGCAGTCACCTTCCTCTCCATTAATCCCATGGAAGCTCTGCAAACTGCTGCTCCACAGCCCCAGCACTGGTAAATCTCTCTTTCGCTCACAGCTGTTTATTCCCTGGTTGGAGCAGCTGGGATTTGCAGGTCTATAAAAGTCTCTGAGCACCACTGGGGCCCCCAGGCACCCTCATGAATAACACTACTCAGTATGGAAATGATCTATGTGGGGAGGAGACGAGGCAGAGCCCTTGGGCTGCCATTGTTGTCTCTTGCCTGAGCAGACCTCATCTGTCTGGTGTCCCAGCCTAAAGTCTGTTGTCTTCACGATGCTTTTGTAGGTAAAGGTTTCACCCAGCTCACAGGGCTGAAGGAAGTTTTCCCCATAGGCTCCAGGCTTCTGTGTGAGCCCTGTTCTTCCCAATTCACTGTGTGCAAAGTCCCCAGGACCGTGTACCCAGGCATAAGGGGGTAAATCCATTCAGCAACAATATCACTTAAAGGAAATGGCAACTCCACCTTAGTGCTTTAGGGTGTCCCTGCCGACAGAGGCAACCCTGGGGAGAAGCGTATACGCAAGACGCTGGAAGCACTGTCTATACCCCTATTAATGGCGCGCTGAGGCACAGGTTGCTCACGTAAGCACGCAGATGGAGGAAACAATACGGACTGCAGTCCTTCCCCTGACTACCTACCTATAGCAGTGCACAATCTTACTATCTTTCTTTGCCATCCCCTGCCATCCCTGTCTTTCTATCCTGCTGTTCAGTGCACAGCCAGTACAATCATATCATGCTGTTCTCAGTGACTCAGTAAGCAGATACCTAGACAATACGTAGAAAGCTCTTGATCTCCCCACGTTACCCAGAGCCTGGGGAAAAGCTCTGGGAGAGCAGGTTCCACTTGTTCTGACACCTCCTCGCCTGGCCAGCCAGCCTGCTGGCCACAGCACTGAGCTTAGTTCAGCAACCACATACTCTCAAGTGGGTGAGCAGGGAAGGATTTAGCCAAGACCTTATCAAAGTTGGAGTTGGAGAAACGGTGAGGTCTGCACCTCATTAAGTGGAGTTAAGAAGTGTGACGGTGAGCTACAGGCTCCTGGACATTCATGTTCTGCAGAAGGAAAAGTCTTGAGAGCGGGGCCGGGGCGGGGAGAAGGGCTTTGTGTTGAGGAATAGAAACAAAACCCAGCTAAATAGCAAGGCCTGCTCTATCTATGTCCTCTGAAGGATCTCTGTGCAATTCAGACAGCTGGGAGACTCACAGGCTTTGCTCTTTCTACTCAGGATGGCACTGGCACAAACCTGCTCAAGGTCCTCAGCCGCCCCACTCATCCAGCTTGGTCCCAAAGCAGTGTAGCTGTCCCAGAGGACTTGGTACTGCTGCTGTGCTGATGCAACTTCACTGCTCCTGGTCCCAGTGTCAGAACGGTTACTGCTTGCTCGGAAGTCTCTGCCTGCCCCAGGGACTTGCCTGGGGGTCAGGCTGATGAGCCTGCAGAGCAGCTGGCCCCGGGGCTCCCGGGGCCCGTTGCACCACCTTTGCAACCGCCTTGGCACCTGAAGCAACAGCTCTTGCGTCAGACATGTTGTTCTGTACAGCTCCAGCGCCTGTGACACCGGGGCACGCATCTTGGCACAGAGATTGCTGGGTATGCAAAAGGGAACCTACCAGCTGGTGAGAGGTTTGGGCCAGATGGTGGGCAGGATTAGAGGCATTTGATTTTTCAGAATGCATCAGAAACCTAGAGGATCTAATATCAATGCAGATGTGAAATGCCTTAATCCACAGGGAGGAGATCTTCTTTGAGGGGAAGGGACAGTCCCTGCCAACTCCCTTCCTGGAAAGGAATTATTTTGCTTTGTGGGGGGTACTGGTCTGGGAGTATATTAAAGAAATTTCAGCATATAGCTGGCTCACCACTCTTCATTGGCAAGCCACACAGAGAGCCTTCCCACACAGCAACTTCCATACCCCTCCATGCAGTCATTTGGGCTATGAGATTTTAAAAAATGGCTTTATTACAGGGATTATTATTGTAAGTAGGTTAAACCATCATTGACAATACCAGCTATCCTGAGGAGAAAAAAATAGTGACTTGGAGACCGGTGATTTCAAGCAGCTGCCCACCTCCCCTCCCAACCCCATTCTGCCTAATTCAGACCTCAGGCAGATGCCTCTTGGCTATGATCTGCAACGCACAGAAAAAGACTTATAAATAACGACTATTGTTCCAAGATTGCCATCTCTGCCTCTCTCTCCTTTGCCCTCTCCTCAAGGCGGATTCTGAGGCCTCCATCTGTGTGAAGGAGAAGCAGAGGAGGGCTGCTTAAATCTTCCTTTCTGCTCTGCACTCCCATTTGGTTTTCTCCTGCTACGCTGGCTTTGCTGCAGCAGAGACAAAGCTGTGCTCCCCTGCTTCCAAAGTGCATTTTGTGTGAAAGGTGAGGGGGAGCTCAGCTTTGTGTATCTTCGCCCACTTCACTCCTGCATAAGAACAGCTGCCCCCTTTAATTTATGAATATTGGTTTCACATCTGGACTTCATTCATCTCCGTGTTCCTGCACATCCCTAAGTGAAAAAGTATTTTACCATACAGGGAAGCATGCACCTAAGCAGGGTTTGTAAATAAGGACTGAGCGCCTCAGCTCTGCAGGACTTTGGAAGCGGCTGGAACAGCTCAGCCCACCTGGATTCCCAGCACCCAGAGGTTTTGCATGCCCCCCATGGACTGCCTGCATGCACCCCTGCAGCCTCAGGAGCTTTGTACCCTCTCACTAGGCTGTGCAGTGCCTTTGCAGGACAAAGGGTACCTCTGTGTGTGTGGTGCAAGGACCTGAAACACCACATCCAGAAGCGGGATATTGAGAGAGACTGAGCACAAAAATCTGTGCCTGAGCAGGGTGACAGCCAAAAGTGTTAAGTATCGATGCAAAGCATGGCCTGAAATCCTTGCAGCCATCAGTCCTGCTCGGGCTGCTGGCGGGTGTGGGTGTGACTCCAAGGAGCCAGCAACGGGCCGTTTGCAGTTTCCTGCTCAAAAAAGTGGACACCCTGGTTCATGCGATGCTTTGAATACAGCTGACTTGAGAGCCAGCTCAGATGGAGAATTCGGTGTATTCACCCACAACACCCCCTCCCAGATTATTTGACTGTGAGAGATTAGGCTGGAGAAACATCCCTGGCCACAGATGGTTCAATACACCCAGTCAGCCCCCCTTCCAAATTAACTTCACCCCTTCCAGCCTGAGGAGCTTAACACAGATGGCACCCTGATTTCCTGCTTCCCCTGCACGTCAGGGGAGAAGGGGGGGACGGACGCAGCACCCAGGCACCGCACTCACCGCATGAAGACAGGCTGTGTGTGAGCGTGGCACTGGGATGGCAAAGCAGTTTCTCCCAGCCTGGTTCCTCCAGTGGGGAAACTTCAGTGCCAGGGGGTATTTTCCAAGAAGGATTTCTAGAGAAGGGAAGCAGAGCATTCCCTGGAGCTGGTTTATGGTAGTTTTCACACTTACCAGCTGTTTGCACATGGAATTGTTTCACACAATTAGGCAGGTAACAGCACCTTTAAGCCCTGTGTCAAATATTATTATGCAATAAAATAAAACCCTGAAGGAAATTGTCTTGACACACACCCTGATTTACACCCTGAACGGTGAAGATAATTACATTTCAATTTGATATATAACAGGCAGCATAGGAAGCTTGTGAAGAAGTTGCAGCTTTCTGCAGTACCTGCTAAGTCAGAAGTGTCTTGTTAATCATTGTTTTACAGGAATCAAACAAACATTGGTACAGAGAGGGACTATCAGGCCTGATCTCCAGCGTGGTTGTGAGGACGGCTGGGAACAAGGCTGATTGGGAAAGACAGCTCTTGCTGAATAGGTAACAGGGAGGGTGAACAGTATGACCTTTCACACAGAATCACACAGAATCACACAGAATCACTAGGTTGGAAAGGACCTTTAAGATCATCAAGTCCAACCATTAATCCAGCACCACCGTGTCCCCTAAACCATGTCCTGAAGCGCCACATCCACACGTTTTTTGAACACTTCCAGAGATGGCGACTCCACCACCACTTTCCCTGCTTTTCCATTTCCTAAGTAAGTGTGTAACACTCATTAACCCCCTGTGTGCAGTTTTCTTATCCCCATGCCCAAGAACAACAAAAAACATGGCTGAAGATGTGGCTGCAAATGTGTTTGCAGATGTATTAGGCAGGTGGAGAGAAGGGCCAGGAAGGAAATATTTGCTTGGGAGGGAACTTACTGTCTAAGAGAAGGGAAAACATCCCTATTCCCTATTCCCAGAATAAGGGCACTGAGCTGTGTTGAAAGCTTTATTCTGTCTCTCACCTGGTCCATGGGAAGAACTATTGAGTTCAGTGGTCACTACAGCTTATCTGTAGTCCATCTTTACCTTGCTGTTGTGCAGAAAGACTTTCCTTCTTTGTCAGTTATAAGGAAGGCACCTCATGGGGAATCCCAGGAAAGAGTGAGATTTAACCCTGTCTCATTGCCAAAAAGCTCATGCCATGAGTTGAAGACCAGCACTGTTTTTTCCTTTTTTCCTCCACTTGCTTGGAGGTTGGTGACACTAATCCTTTCAGGGTGTGAAAAAGAGCAGAAAAGCCTGAGGCAACTGAAAGTCTCATTCCCCACCTCCCTTCCTGGTAGAGAAGTTGTGGCCTGAAAGTGCAGCTCTGTGGTCTCTAAGCAAAGCAAGAGTCAAGAGAGGAGTACTGTGTTACGTGGACCATCACTGACTGAACTGAGCTCTGCAGGATATGGAGCACTTCATTTCTCAGTGGTTCATAACCCTTCAGCCTTGGCAGCCCCTGCAATTCGTCACTTAACGCAAAGGAATATGTATTGGAACTGACAGGCAGATTACACTCTGGGTAGAGCCAAACCTTCTTCATTTGGGTCTGGAATTGTTTTTAGGCTGCAGGGGACCTTGACAGTGATAAATAGTTGGCGTGGTGGCCACTGCTGCCTGCACTGGCAACTCATTGAGTGGAGTGGGTATTTCATTAACGTTTTTTTATTGACTTCCCAGTGACAAGGAGCATCAGCCGTCATGTTGCATTTTGACTAGAGAGAGCACAAGACAAGCCAGAGACACAGCTGAAGGTTCACAAGGTGGCTCCTCCAAGCTGCCTTCACTGGCACACACCCAGGACAGCAAGAGTGGGACTCAGGAGAGTCAGTTTGAAGGGGATATCAGTGCTGGGAAAGATTAAAGCAAGAGAATATTTTCTGGGAGGAGAAGCAGAGCCAAAGCCATACCTGCTGTGGGATTGTCCCAGAGGCTGGGGCTGCACTAGCAGGTCTGTGCACTTTGCAGGTAAAGCCTGGGATGGGGACAGTTGGGACTGAGATAGGTGCCGATCGTGGATAATGAGACCTGAGGAGAGTAGACTGAATACTGGGATTAACTGGACATTGCAGCATTGAATTGACTTCTGTCCCACTCCAACATCTTTGCCTTTTTGCTTGTATGAGCATAAGTGAAGTAAGCACTGTGATTAGAAAAAGAAGAGAAGAGAAAGAAATTAATTACTCATAAGAAACTTTTAAGATCATGGGTTAGACACCGCCTTCTTAAAAGTCTCCAAATCCCCACGAAAAGCCAGGTCCATGCAATGCACTTTACATACTAACAGGGTCTAATTCCCTGTCTGATAAAAGCAGAAGGAAAGATAAAAAAGCCTGAAGGCAAATAGGATTAATTGTGTGTCAGAGGTGCCTAATTAGAAAGAGTGATGGACTGGCAGGCAACACACAGGAGGCATAAGCCAGCCCAAGCTGCTCTTAGCCTCTTCTGTGTATCCAGGAGCATCAGCTATATGCAACATAAATGCTGTAGCATCAATGATTCCCCTTTTTCTGGACTGTCCCTTCAGTCAGGGAGCTGGGAAGCCCTTCTCTAGTAACTCTTATGTGTCAGTGTGACCCTGGGAAGATTTTATCCATCCACATGCATATTTACTTCATCTACCTTTCCCCTGAAAAATCGGTATGTTAAAGAACTCTTGTCCCTTCTTCCATTCCCCTCTTCATTTCGGTGTCTGTCCTTCCTAACCTTTTCCCCTGCAAGTATTTTGAGCATCTGGAATTTCTGAGGCAAATATTTCTCCTCATTCTCCACCTCAGGGGACCTCGAGGCCCTGGCCTCCTATGAGGACACAGAGTTGGCTTTATTAGACTTATCCCACGCAGGTAGGAAAGCCAAACCACTCAAGGGAACTCATAGTCCATGGGCAGGCAATAGAGGTGGGGAGAAGAGACTTTCATCCCTGGGATTCTTCTTCCAGTGTGGATCAGGCCAGTGCTGCTGAAGGCCCTTGTTCTCTTGCTGGATCCAGGGTCCTACCTATACCAGTCCTGCTGGCCTGAGCAAAAAAGAAGAGTCCAGCTGATACAGTCAGCAGAGATATCAATAGCTGGCTGGACCAGAGGTACCTTCTGGCAGTGTCCCATGGCCCATTAGGAGAGATGCTCCCTGGAGAAAGAGTATGGGTTGCCATAGTAAATGGAAATAAATGGCCAGCAGTGTTGCACTGGAATTTTCCATAAAGGAGAGCAGCTGGAGGGGATCTGGTTATTACACGTGATGGGCAGGTTCCAGTCTCTTCTTCTGCTTGAGGGCTCAGAGAGCATGAGTGGGACTAATTTCATTTCACCTGAAGCATTCGGTGAATCCTTTTCACCATGTAAAATCCATTGCAATTTTCTCATTAATCCTCCAAAGTACAGACACTTACTCCAGGCCTAATCCCGCTCTGCTATTGTGTTTCTCTACTGCATCCTTCCCTCATCAGCTTAACAAATTCCCTCTATTTCAATAGAATATCCAAAGCTGAACATGCTGGGCATTAAACTGAAACCATCTCCCAAGGGCAGCTACACCTTCCTCATTGGCAGCCTCCGTTCCCAGCCTGGGCAGGGAAGAATCCTGAAAGCAGACAGGAGAGGCAGAGGTCATGAGCTGTGACATTAAAAAATTGCTTCTCTGAGCCTGTGTCAGGTGGGACAAAAATTGTATCATGTCCCAGGCAAATTAGAATTGATCGCAGCCTGGTTTGGGGTTAAGATTTTTTTTTCCCCTTTGATCTGGGGATGATTCTAAGTCAGGTGGAGCATTATATTGAGAGTCCATGCTGGTAATAAGGCACTGAATCTAATTAACGACTTTGTCAAAGGGCTTTGTTTCAGATGTTCAGCTCCGACTACCAACAGACCCTCCATCCATTAATTTTAAGCAGGTCCTTTCTATGCATAGATACTGCAGCCCAAAGTGAGCAATGTGCTGAGGACCTCTTAAACGCTCAGCAACTTCTGTTCTCATTAAACTAGCAACAACCTCAGCATAGAGCTTCTCTTGGGAAAGTTCCTCCAAGGATTTTTGTTTCTTCTGGTTTCTTTCCTCTGTGTTCATTTAGCTTTCCTTTCCTCTTTCCACACAGAGGCAAGACTCCAGGTTCCTCCTTTACCTTGGCTGTCGATTCAGGGTCAAGCTATTTCTTTCCCTCTGTGCATTAGTTTGTCACCTCTAAAATGGAGAATACCTACCATTCCATTTTCTTGGAAATCCTGAAGGAAGGGCTGAAAGACGGCTATATTAGTATTTTAATCTCCAACTGCTTACGTTTTGTTCACCCATGTGATTTGAACAGCCATTTCCTTAACTGACACGATGAAATAATGTTTTCTCCTAATTCAGACTGGCTCACCCTCTCCAGCGTGGCACCTGTGAGTCGTAGCAGGGAAGCATTGCTTCAGCTCTTAGGCAATTTCCCAGCTGGGGTGGTTATCACATGGAGGACTTCAAGCCAGGAAGAGCTAAAGACCTCCCTGACCTGGTGTCTGTCAAGTTCTATGCCACGAAGGGCCTTCTCGTGACTATTCACCTAAAGACCAAATAAACAAATAACTACACATATTGACTCAGTTGCAACCTCCCACTTCCCAACTATTCAATTACTTACTGACAGCCCATTCACAATTCACCAGGGACCTGAAGGGACCTACACAGCTCAGTTTTCCTATTCTACCTGGCCCTGCTTTAGCTCTCAGGATGCACCTAACACCTAAATAAATTTCGGAGACATGTCTGGCCTTAGACCATTTGTCGATAATACAGGCTAATACCATTTGCTGTGTTTCCATTTATAAGGCATGATTCCCATGTAAATGTTTCATTTGCTTCTGAAACTACTTTGATCTCTTCTGAATTTTTTATCTCTTTTTATTTCATTCTGAGATCATAATCCTGCTTTATGTCCTGGTATCTTTTGAATAGGCCAAATGCCTGCATGAATTTGTTTTTCAGTCTGGCATTTTCACTGTGCAATTGCTATATGAGCACACTTCTGAGGGAAAGATTCACAGTGGAAATTAAGCACAAAAGACTAAATGCTCCTGTTGAGCTATGAGCTGTTTTGTTGTTTTGTTAAAATTTTAAGAGTATTTGGATGGAAATAGTCCCTTTTTTGGTTTAGTTTTTACAAATCTCCTCTGAGGAACTGTAGCAGCCTTCTGGAATATGCAAGAAAGACTTGTCTTTTTTAATAAAAATGAGAAGGAGGAAACAAAATAAACCCAGAAACAGCTATATATCCCCTGAAATTAGTAGCATCACAGGCATCCTAGTAGAACTAACTTGGGAATGATGGTGTGACATGCACAGAAATGGGGGAGAAGCTTTTTATCTCATGATAAAAATGATATCTCATGAGACATGCTCCAAGGACAGTGCTGGGTAGAAAGGTGGTGGTCTTACTCTACTCAAACGCAGCCCCTCGTGTGGTGTCTTTTTTAGAGTACAGCCCTATCAACACAGTGCTGAAGTGCTGAATTTGTGCGTGGAGGGGAATGGGCATCATTTGGTGTGAGGCTATATCCAAGAGAAGAAACATAAGGAACAAAAGGGTGGGAAGGAAGTGTGGGTGAAAACCAGGCTTGGAGGAGATGGATATGGCGCAGAAGGGAGAATGCATATTTGGCATGTTGCGTGTGCCTGTGCTGTGGGAGAACAAGATCTTGTTTTCCATCTTTACCACATTCTGATTTGTAAAGCGAGCTCACCCAGCCAAGAGGATTGTTCTACTGCTGGCTTCTGAAAAAATTAAAAACCAAGACCTGTCCATAAAGGACCAGTCTGAAATTCCCAACATTAACTTGATAGTGCCTCACGTTGCCATGTAGGGTCTCCTGTGTTTTATTTTCTTGCATTAGTGAGCCACTTCTGCTCCCTTAGATCCAGGAGGGGATTGAACCTGCACGTGCATGATTACTTGCTGAAAGGCCAGCTGAGGTGTCTCGTCTGCCCATTACATATGCATATGATCTTGATACGTGTCGTTAATGGGTGTTGAATTTATACAATCAGCCTCTGATCAGACGGCCCTGAGGCATTACTAAAACATAAAGCACAGGACAGGCCTAGGGAATCCTAAAAGCAGAGGCTCGGCACATGATCAAACCCGTCTGTCCCTGTTACTCGTCAATCCTTCCTGCAGCTCTTTCAAAACAAAGTACAGCCAACAAGACAATCATGTCCTTAGACAGACAAAGCAGCCGATGGTGCTCTCTGAGAACAAAGCGTTTGATGCTGATTGCAACATTTAAAGAGAAATCACTCTTCCCCAGCCCTAGCTCCAGTCCACCGGCTCTCACCGCTGGCAGAGGAGGCTCGACCGCAGCCCCCTCTTTTCCCTTTGCCTCCCTCCGTATCATTGCAGCAAGTGGAATGTTTCCACTGTGTATTTCTCTGAGTTACAGAGTTATGGTTGTTATTAAGTTTGGGTATTTTTATAGACTTCTCCACTTACAATATACAAGCATGCATACACACATGACCCTTTTGCTTTAATTTAGTTCTCTCCTTCCCTGCACCCCATCAAGTGACTCTTAATAAATGACCGAATAAATGCATTCAGATAGTGCAGTAATGGAGAAAAATTCAGTGTCTAATGAAGAGGTTGTTTTTACCCCGAGACTGTAAAGATGAATGATGGCGACTACAGTTTGAAAACTCCTTTTAGTTTAAAATATTGCTCCTTGGTAAGGAAAAAAGAAAGCACAAAGGAAAAAAAAACCCCATCCTGTATAGTTTTTACCAGGAAGGAGCTGCACACACACAGAACAGAACTGTCGCAGCCAAAATTGCTTCATATATCATAGACCAACACCAGGCAGATAATGGCAAACAAGTTCTGATCAGGGAGTGATTATTGCTCCGTGCTCCAAGCACTGATGTGCAGAGAACTGACTACAGCTTGATTTTCTTTAACTGAACTGACCTTCTGAGGTTGAAATTAAGAATACGATCACACTGGCTGGTAAGATGAGGTGCCAACCTGAAGGAAAATTCATAAAAGAAGTCATTTCTTCCTCTCTCATGCTTATGTTTTCTCTTTGAAATAGGTTTGTCTCTTTCCACATTGTAGCTATATGTGCTTGTCCTTAAAGGAAAAAAGAAGGCTTTTGTCTTCCTGACCTGTTACTGACAAATACCAAATTATCTCAAAATCCTCTTGCACCTGACAGAAATCTATGGTCAGATGAGTTATCAGATTTCAGACCCTGGCAGAAAAAGGAAGCGGAGTGGAGGGAATTATGATGGGATCATTTAGTTTAGTATCAGTCTGCTCTCCCTCAGCTAATCTGATGTGATACTCAAGCACCCGTCATCTCCTGTGCAGTCACAGTTTGTGTGTGTTTGTTTTTCCAGTGCAGAAGAGTTGTTCACACAGAACAAAAGGCAGGCTGCTATGAGTGATTTGGGAGCAGCGGGGGGCATGCCAGGGGATGCATTTGCAGGCAAGGCACAAGGCCCATTAGCCTTATGTCCACTGGCCAGGAACGTGTAAGGAGTGCTCATCCTTCTGGCCAGTCTTGTTCAGCCGCGTAGGTCCTTCAGAGAGGATCTAAACCTCTGCAGACACCAAAGGACATCTGCTCAATGCCATCTGCTCTGTTATACCCCTCTGGTCGTTAGCTCCGTTTCCCTGGGCACCCCTTTGTGCTCTTAGCTTTGTTTTGCTCTGACTGTAGTGCTGGTGCTGACAAACACATTCACGCTTTTCAGACTCACAGAAGACGCCAAGATCAAATGTGCTGGCACTGGAGGTTTAGGCTGGAACAGGGGAGATGCAAAGGCAGGTCCTGTTCCGTGTCACTACAATGTGACCACGTGGGATCATCAATCAGCCCATTTGGCCAGGCTCAAAACTCTTCGTTTCTCCCAACATTTTGTCTAGTTAGGCCATATGAGTTTCAGAACAGGGACACTTCCTACCTGGTACAGTCACAGTACAAACAACAATCAAATGCAACAACTAGATTCTGACCACTAATAACAGAGCTGTGGGCACAACTCTCCTCCTCTCCTCCACCCCTTGAGCACAATGCAATGGGTCAATCTATTCACTGTCAGACTAGATCTGCAGTCAATATGATGCTTTAGCTGCAAGTTTGTACCTTAAGGCCAACTTTTTTTTTCTTTTTTGGCATGACATAGGCATAGTCTCAGAAAGGATAGTAAGTTGGATGAACCCCAGGCTTGATCAAATTTGGCAATTCCTATGTGCCTATTAACATTTCACCACTGGAGAACAAGCTCCCAGCTGAGAAAGGCATCCAATGATTAAAGGAGCATTGTAGGGACACAGCTCAACAGAATGAGACACAAGCACATTACAAGTACCAGGTGGTCTCCAGAGCAGGGGTTGTCAGTGAAGAGGGAAGCTTGGATTTCATCCTTGTCTAGAAGTTTGCATGCTATGTGATATGTCATGTGCATCAGCCTGCATCTTGTGGAGAGAAAGCTAAGCCTGACTGCATCTTCCTTCAGTGTAAATGTAAATTTAGAGTCATTCCCTAGAAGCCAATAAGCAGGAGCAAACAGAGAGTTAGACCCAGCTTATTCAGTGCCAGTGGCTTTGAGATGGAGTGCTGGGCTGCAGCTTGACTGTGTGCTGCAGTTTGGTACTTCTGCAGAGTCTGGAGGGGAGACGGTGTCTCAGCCCGCATAATGCTGAGGTCAAACTGTGCAGCTTTACTGCCTGGCAGAGGGAAAAGTGGCAGTGAGTGGTAGGACAGGCCGAGCTGTGGGCTGTGGAAGGAGGGAAGCTGTCTGAATCTGCCCTTTCCTCTACCTGTCTTAATATCAATACAGCTTCAGCCTCTGGTGTTAGTCTGCTGGTCAATACTCCAATGGAAGAAATCAAGTTGACCAGGATTTTTCGAAGATTCGGGGGTCTTATGGCATTTCACTGCATTGGGCTGAGCAGTTACCCAAGACGAGTCCTGAGAGAGCAGTTCAAAGAAGCAAGCAAATAATATAACAAGAAAAGTCATGCATAGATGAATCCCCTGCCACTAAGACAATGAGAAGTCAAACTTTCACCTTTCATGACTAAGACAGCACATTAAAATTAATTGAATAAGCTCCAGCTTTCAGGAAAAGGATGTTCTATGGCTCTTCATCTGAATCTTTACTTTCCTCCAAGATGCTTTTGTGTCATTAATCCAAACTTGCGCTGCATGTACTCTTTCTTGTAAAGCACAATGCGACACACAAGACCCAGGATCTGCCACAGTTTGTTACTGAGTTTGTAATATGCAATTGTGGAAATGATTATAATATCACCAACTGGATTTAGTCTGTCCTCACACGTTCAAACATGCAAGCTGAACAGTGACAGGAAAATGTTCTTGTTTGCACACAGATACTTTAATAACTATCAATTGCAGAAAGAGAAAAGTAGGACAAAAGAAGTTGAAGGACAAAGAGCTCACATATTAAATTCTACAGTGAAGTTAACTCTTAAAAATAATATCATTAAGGCTTTCAATGTGCCCTGAAGATTGGTAAAAACAAAAGGGTTATTTCTCCCCCTAAATCTCTCATCTAGTCATCACTACTTTGCATGCCTTTTAAGGCCGCCAGGAAATTATATTAATTTCTCTAATGTGTGCAATGCCATAGGTTCTTTTTTTTAATTATGATGATCAAAATATTGCTTAAAATTAAAGGCAGCTGCATTTGTTTCTGACGGATATCATAATTGCAATTGTAAATTGGGAAATGTAATGTTTCCTGGTGCTGCTGTGAGTAATGGTTCTGAAATCATTATAGATAGGTAGATATAAATAAACCAAGAGATCTGTGAAAACAGAGCAAAAGCAAGCTAAAAAGGTAGTTAGCAGAGCGAATAGGAACAGAAGAATCTGGTGCTCAAAAAAAAATCCAAAAATTTCTATGGAGTTCTGTGACTGTATTTGTAGCACTGTGTTAAAAGAAGAAAATTGCTCTCCAAAAACGGAGGAAAAAAACCCAAACAGAAAAAGAATTAATTTGAACCTGAATTTACCATGAAGTTTCTTTGCTGCCTTTTATATCCTGCAGAAAAATAAATTCCTCCCCATGAGATACTCAAATGCAAATGCCACAGATAGAGTCCTGTTCCTTTTGGTTTGCCCTACTCTTGGGCTTGACTCGGAGAAATGCTTACACGTTAATGCTGACTGCCCCGCTTTTCCCTGGGGATCAGCAGGTGAAGAGTGGTCCTGGGGCTCTGTCACTGCTGGTGATGAAAAGTCGGGTCTTTTAATTAGCACAGAGGAGGATCAGCTGCCTCTTTTCACCTACTGCTCCTGAAAAGGGAATGTGAAGCCAGGCTTGGGCTCCTTGCCCTGAGTCTACGCCTAATCTGGGAGACTGTTACCCTCTGAGAGAGGGATGGAGTGGCTTTACGCCCCCGGAAGCATTTCTATTCCATACAGCTATGGAAGAGCTGAAAGTATTCAGAAAAGCCCTGAAACACCCAGCAAGGTGCAGCTGAGCTCTTTTTGTGTATCTGAATGCACTCCCAAAACATAATCAGCCAATTTGGAATGGGTGTAAATCCAGAGGAATGCACTATACATCAGTTTAAGCTATGGGGTAGAAAACAAACAGAACACAAACAGTTGTAAAAAGTGTAGCTTGTATTTGCCCTAGCCAACGCCCATCTATTTAGACTGTAGAGGAAAGAGAGGAAAAGGCAAAACTAGTTTAATTTTAAAGTCTTAGGGTCCTTTTTTTGGGGGGGGGAGGCAGGGAAGAAAAGAAAAATAGAGTTTTTCTGGTACTGAGGCCCCAAAAACTGGAAAATGGCCAGTTTAACAGCAATGTTCATCAGTAGACCCTGAGATATAACAAGCAATCACACTCCAGCTGGTTTATCATTAATAAGCAGGGATGGAATATTATTAAAACTTTTGTAGGTTTTAGAAGGTGAACACTGAAAAAAGACAGTTGCAAATTGGAGACCTCAGCCTGGATTTCCTGGTCTACTAAACTTACTTGTTCAACAGCTCCAGGTGGTGTTGCTGTATAACTACATCATGAGAGCCATACTGGAAATTGTGGACTGAACTGATGACTCATTGAGTAGGTAAACAGATGGAAATGGGAAAGCAGTCAACATCTGTACAAGCCCCTGCAACATCCCCAGATGGAAAGAAGCTATCACTGGACCAGCTGACTACAGGGCTGGAATTGTTCCTAGCACAGGCAGAATGAGCAGGATGCAGAGATCAAACACTGTTTTGAAGATACTTGCTAGAGATAAAATTAGAGGCATAGGAAACTGCAAAAAACTGTGGAGCTCTGATGCTCTGGGACAGACCAAACTTGGCTTTTATTGTAATGCCCACAAAATTTGCAAGCACAAGTAGAGCTGAAATTATTTAACATCTGCTGAAGAAATACATGTTCTTGCATGTGCAAGAAGGCACTTTGACCTTCATTGGAGCAAAACCAAGCACCAGAATTTGACTAGCTAGGCAAAATTCCAAGAAAAGCCAGTCCATCCCATAAAGTCGATTACAAAGAAACACTTTTTCTCTACTGGGGGCAGGGAGAGAAGCCTAGAGACTTCTCAGTGTTCATTAGAGAAATGAGGATCATTATTTTCCTTCTGTTCATAGAATCACCACCTGAAAGGATCTTTTGGCAGCCAGAAACAAACTTAACAAGGACACTGACTGATTGAAGAGCCTTTGTGGATTCTATAAACAGTATTGATTTTCACATTCACAAAGAAATGAATTAGATGCCAATTGTATGTAAACTGAACTGTCATCTCTTGTACAGAGTGTGTCTCACTACCTGTGTGAATAGAAGTAGGTCTGCAAAACACTGGGTGCCCTCAAAGGAAAAAAAGGTTGAGGAGGGAGGGAGTACAGCTGTGGGATTAAAAAGGTTGTCTCCAGTCTAGTGCTCTGATATTCTCAGCAAGTGCCTTAGGGAAGGCCACTGCTCAACAAATCAGGCTGCTGTATAAAACCATAGGGAAACAGATTTAAACTCCATGATCACCATGATGTTGACGAACATGGCAACAGACTAACCTCAGACCTCCTAGCCAAACGGGACCAAAAGAGAGAGAAGGTGGTGGATACCAAGTGAATAATGTGAAACTGGACTCCTCTCTGGAGGACTTTTCAAATCCAACTGCATATTTATTCTTGTGCTTGACAAATGACAAAACACACATGTAGGTATCGAGCATCACAATCATCCCAGTGCCAGCCCCAATAACCTTTCCCTTCCAGAGCTTCAAAACTACCGTTCAGAGCAGTTGTCCATCTCTGGGAGACAGAAGGATGAAGAGGCCCTTGGGAATGGACAGGATACTAGTATTGTGTCTCCTCCTGTGCTGGCCACATTTGACAAGGGCAGACCCCAGAGCCATGACAAGTTATATGACCCCATGTCACAGAATCACAGGATCACAGAATCATTAAGGTTGGAAAGGACGTCTGAGATCATCAAGTCCAACCGTTAACCCAACACCACCATGCCACCTAAACCATGTCCTGAAGCTGTCATGTCATAATGCTCTATCTCGTACTGTAATCTTCTTCATCATCACCATCACCAAGAAGAGATCATACACTGAGGCCAGGGCTGGTTTAATCTTCTGCGGGCCTGTAATGACTCTGAACTCTCTGTCTAATATCACTCAGCATGACTGCTTAATTACAGTAATTAGGGAGCGCAGTAGGAACCTGCACAGTGTGAAGGAGGCACTGCACTCAGGAAATGGATTCTCTGTCAGTTGGGTCCATTAGAAGGTCAGCCTGCCTGTCACGTCCATCTCCTGTGGCAGCCTATGCTCAAGTCTGGGAGCTTGGGAGGCCTGTTGGAAACATGCTGGGCTGGACCCCGTGTCTTAGGCCGGGGACGTGCAGCTTCTCATCTTTCTTCATTCCGTCCCATTCTCACGCTCCAATGTCAAGTCCAGTGAAAGACCACTCCTGGCTACTCTTCAGAAGACAAGGACAGTCTTCGTTAGTTAGAGAGTTGTCCCTGGGATCCTCTCTTACCATCAACCCCCACGAGAGTGGAAGTGCTAATCATAGTTTTACCACTGAATCACAGGGAGTCCATGCAGAGATTAGGTGGGACTCTACAGCTGACTTAGCCCTCCACCCTGAGAAAAGGCATACGGAGAACTGACACAGAGGAGAGACCAGCGGGATACCATTTCTCTCACCCCAGATGCATAAGCCAGGATGGCCTTTCCAGTCCATGGCATGTTAAGGGAGTGATTAGAGCTTGCCCTCAAAATAGGTGTGAAGTTTTTCTAGAGAAGCATGTCACTCCTGACTACATCCAGCCACCTAACGAGGTTGCCTTGGTCAGGCAGTGTATATCCTCTCTGTCCTGTCCTACGAGTGGCTTCCGCAGGCTCACAGCAACTCTGTACCAGACTTGAAGCCAGATCTCCCGAGCACTAGTACAAAGCTTTCCCCACACCAGCAAACACATTCTTTTTGGTCCGCTCTGGCACGTAGCCTGCCTGCAAGTATTCCCTTGGCTGCTCTTACTCTGCTAATCACACCTGATCTTCCCTGAACTGTAAAAAAACACATTTCACACCGGGCCTGCACCAGGGGTGGTGACCTTTCCAGTCCTCCTGTGGTTCAGAAACACCTTCCCTGCCTGGTGTGATACCCCTGTATGAGCACACGCGGCTTTGTTCACACTTCAAGAGGAGATGCTGAGAGTGGCCAAGGGACATCGATTAGAACCTGCTCCCAGCCAGGACAGAAATAATCCTGGCCCTACACCACTGCACCGAGGAAGAACTCTGGCTCTGAGTTAATGAACCATAAATGCCAGCTTAATGAGTTTTATACTGAGGAGAATAATTAATGTAATTAGTACTGATATGAAAATGATGGTACTTGAGTCTGGATTACAAGGGGGAGGGGAGGGTCTGGGGGTGGGAGGATGCTTGGAGAAAGCTCATTCTGTCTATGGTGCTGTTCACTCTAGAGGAACAGGGCTGGATGCATTCTTGGCAGGCTTTAAAACCTCACCTCCCATCCGCCATAAAGGGGAAAAAAAATAGAGCATGACAGTATAGAAAAAAAGACAACAGCCACCCCTGTTTGCAGCAGAGATGTGGAATTTTTAATGCAGCTCTTTCCTGTGCTGTTGTTTAATTTGCAGCTCCCCCAGTCTACTCCATACTTGTGGTATATCGCTTGCCTTCTGTGGTGCCTATGTTTTACTTCTGTATGAAAAGCTCTTTACAAAGGTTACTAGCTCCAAAGTTAAAACAACAGCTCTTTAGCTATATAATATTTTGATATGTTTTATACATTTAGTGCAGTCCAAGAGGTGGTAATACCAATATTTTAGTTTTATACATATAGATTCATACATAAATTTCCATATACACGTAAAGTGACCCAGCAGGAGGTACTCTGTTCTGAGCAAGGCACTGATCATAGTACGTCCAGCACTGGAGAAAGAGACCTCAAAACTCATCTTAAGTGCTGACATTGCTTGCACATCTGATAGCAGTGGGGAAATAAAAAAAAAAGCAGGAATGGATGTGTTTCACAGCATCTCTATTTGAGTGGGTCTCTTCCACTTTATTTGTGCAAAGTGTTCTCTAAGTGTTTGTGTGTCTTTTCAACTCCAATGAGCAGAGCTGTAGCTGAGCATTGGTGGGAGCCTCTGTGCAAATGGCACCTGTGGTATAAACCGCCACGCAGGAGGTGAATCCAGATTCTTCTCCCCTGTTCAGAAAGTAAATACAGTCCTGCGGGGAGGAGCCAGGTTCCAGAAATACAGGATAAACTTGCCTGGTTTTGTGCAAAGCAAGGATAGCTTTGCCAGCAGTCTTCTTTCACCATCCTGTGCTGGTGCTTGGATCTGTGCTACATTGTCCCTGAGGATAAGTTGTGGCTCTCCTTGAACCGTTCTGAGAAACCGCCAAGAGAAACTCTGTAGTTCTCAGCTACGTGTGCCGTTGCTTATCTCATACAATCCAATAAATGCCTATCCAGTAGTGACCAGCTTTGGCTGCTGCTAATGCAGGCTGTATTCAACCCACTGACTGCAAGACAGAAACCCTTTTACTCTCCCTTCGTGACCCTCCACCCAGCCCTCTGCCATTTGATAGCCCACATCTGTGGCTAAATTGTTCCAAAAGGTCTTTATGCAGATGCAGAGGCTCTATCCTTGCGCAGTGGAGCTTTTTTATTAAAAAATATCCTGAGGATTTTTCATTCTCAGAGTTAGTGGCTTGTGCTAAAAATCCTCTAATGGTGTATTGATCAAATCTGTCTGATACGGCACCTCCTAAGTAATCGCGAGCTTCGTGTTCAGCTGGACTGGACTAAGGCCCCGCTCCCCCATGAGCACATGCGTGCTCACACACGCACAGGCCAATGTGTCTGTCTGTCTGTCTGTCTATAGCTCCTCCGCCCCTCGCGGGATGGCGGCATGCTCGCCAGGGCAGGCAGGCACGATGCGGGAGTCTGCCGGTTCAGCCACGGGAGCAGAACTGCCGGGCTGGCACATAGCACGCAACATGCGCAGCCTCCTCTTAACGTGAGCAGCGCCAGCACAGGGAAAGGCAGGAGTCTGGCCGGGAAGCCCTGATCCTGCTGCCTCCCAGGCTGCTGGGGCTGTGGAGCCACATGGCCAGGCGGCCAGGCGGGGGCTGTGCCACCAGCACCATGGTCTCCTGTCCCTGGGGCGCTGCCCACAGTCTCGGGGCCACGGGGGAAATCCCCCCAGGCAGGAGTGCTTTCCCCTCCTCCCCCCCGCTCTTGCCAGACTGCTTGCTTCTCTCTTTTTTAAAAAGACGGGGTTTTGTTCTGTTGCCGGTTTCTCGTGTGGATCCAGCTATTGCTAAGACCAGATTAACCAGTGAGCACTCCCCGCCAGCTGGTGCAGGGCCCGATCTTGCCCCCGACCCAGGTACACCTGATCACCATGTGCTGCTGGAGAGGAAACATCCAGGCCACCAGCGCTGGCCCGCTCACTGCACTGGGATTCATGGGTGCTAGCGGAGCGTGTAATTAAGCAGGAGCAGAGATGGAAGAGTCTCCGTCCCCCTGTGTTATGGATGGGGCAGAGGAGGGGTCTCTGGGCTCCCCATCCCTCGCTGGCACTTCCCATGCAGCGCACCAGAGTGCAGCAGGGGCTGTTGAGCAGGCCCTTGCAGCAAAGGCAGCTGCAGTGCACTTGTTGTCTTAAAACAATGTTCAGTGTCTACCTGCGTATGGAACCATGCTGCTGCCTGCAGAAGGAAATCAGGGCACTTGCAAGAGAAGTGGGCTGGAGAGGAGGGGGCCCCCGGGGGTGACTTCACCTGTAACCTTCGCTAAATAGCTGCTGGCCCAGAGGACTGGCTGTTTGTGGCTCTGAATATATTGCACCCACTTGCGCAGGGAGGCTGGGAGTAGGCTTCCCCAAAAGATAACAGGTAAAATGAACTGAAAGGGGCGTCTCTCATAGAGCACCTGAGCATCATCGTTACGTTTGTATTGCTCTGAGGGCAGAGCTATAACAGTAACGTGCACCAGGCATTGCCTTGCAGGTCACCTGAACACTGTTCCTCCGTTTACCTTTAAGTCCCGTACCCCTGCCAGTGCTGCGGGCAGTGAGGGATGCCCCATGAAAGGCAGGCTGGTCTAGTCCTGAGGACAGCCTGTGCAAACAGGCAGAACTCCGCCAGGAACTCCTGGGGCCCGGTGTGAAGGCGGGAGTGCGTGTGCACGTGTACATTTTGGGATGTGAATGTGCAAGGGATGATAGATGTAGTGAACAATTCGTGAAGAAGTCGGCACTGGGAGAAAGGAAGACATCAAGCATGCACACAAGTTTCACAGCTATGAAAGAAGTTGTTATAACTCTTCAGTTCACATTTATTTAAGTTCTGTGATCAGTCTTTTCCACCTGCAAGAGCTTTTGTGTCAGTGCCACCAACATATGGAACAGATATTATAACATTTCACCCCAGCAACAGGAAGAATGGCTTCATGTCTCACACCAGTAAGACACAGAAATAAAACACCAGTTCCTCCCTTATACTGCTAGCCCACTGGATGCAGGATTATACTCCACCAGTTTCCTGTTCAGCTTGTTCAGCAATCAACCCCAACAATGTTACTGGATGGCTCTCTTCCCGGAGAAGGGACCTTTTGAGATCAATTTGCAACATAGCAGGAGGGGAACACCTCTCATTAGCATTGCTGCAGCAGGATTTCTGTGCCTGCGAGGTCACCGCAGACATGAGCAGCCTTATCATGGAGCAATGCTAGTGTTAAGCCCGTGGCAACAGGTGCAGCAAAGTTCGGAAATAGCCATTAGGCAAACATTGTGCAACTCTACAGGAAGGGAGGGAGGAATAAAAGCCCTGAATCAGAACAATTTCTAAATGCAGCTTTATAAAATCAAAACAATGGACTTGAACCTCACTATCTCTTCCTTCAGGGTTTTTCTTCAGGGGTTTTCCCCCTTTTCCTAGGGTACAAAGGAATTTGGTGATGTGTAGAGACTCTCTTTTGCCATTTTTTTGAGACAAACACAGTTCTTAAGGAGAAGAGGGGCAAAGAGAACCAAGACATTCCTAAGCTTAATATATGTGCTGGCATAAGTCAAACTACTGCTTTGAATTGGGCTTTTCTTGCTTTTTCCCTTTGTAAGAAGGCTTGAAATATTTCTGCTTTGCGGAAAAGCACAGTAAAGCCCTTTGTGGCAGTCTTCTGTGGGCAGCTCAAATTCAAAGCTGCGCAAGGCAACTAGAGTTTCTCTGTAATGCTGCAGTCTGTATCTCTGCCTTCCCTCTCCTCATCAAAACCTCGCCCCTCCACCCATGGGCAGCAGAGAAAACCACCTGCAACATGTTCTCTGCCTCCACTGGCAAACAATGATTTTGTCTAACTTGTTTCATTATGTGTCTGAAGATCTGACCATATTCCACTTCTCATTAAAATTCTTAGATCTGTCTGAAACTGCATCAGGTGAAGGCTCCCAATCAAATCTACTTTAATTGCCACTGTGCAGGCAGCATCCTGCTATTACAGGCATGCAAATAGACAAGTGTGTAATAGACTTTTGCTTGCTTTTTGTCCATGGTCAGTGGTGCTGGGTTGATTCCAGGATGTCAGAGACCCCTGGATTTTCCAGCACTTCATTACCTTTCCAAACAGAGTGACCAAAGACAGATTTGGCAGATTCCAAAGCATAGTTCCCCGGCTGGGGTGGATGTGTTGGCTGTGGCTTCAGTTCAGAGCACACCCAATTTCCAGCTCTGTGGTAACCAGAAAGTACCCCAAGGTATGTTGAGCAGAAAACAAGAGAGAGAAATACATTATCTGAATCAAGACACGTAGCACTTGCGTCCATTGGTGTAAGGAAATGATTGGCTGAATTCTCTAGAGATTGGCAGAAGGAATGTGAATCCAAATGACTCCAGAAAGGGTTCCATCCGTCAAAACCAAAAGGATGGTATTGGAAAATTTGTGTTTAATGCTCTAAGGCTATGTCTGTATAGTCCCCTGATCCTCTGGGATCCGTACACTAGCACATATGAAAGCCACTATGACTGTTAGAGGTACTGGTCATTTCAGCTTGGTCACGAGATGCATTAGTGCCCTTTCATCCACACCTCACCCAGCCACGCAGAGCCAGGTCACCTAGCTCATACAACAACCTGTCAGTGTAGTGGGAAACCACCTCCCAGCAGGAACCTACCTCCCCACATACTGCAGTGATTTCCCACCACAGAGACAAAATCTTGTCCTTGTGGCCAGCTACCATGCTGTCTGCACAAAGCACAAAATGGCAACGTGCACCGGGGGAGCAGGGGAAGAGGGGTGGGAAGAGTTGATTCTCCAAGGGTGTGTTGTATGCCATGCAAAGGCCCACAGGAATCCATGCATGTGGTGTCATCCTCACACAGTGCTATATTGCCTAACTAACTGAAGTATAAACTCCTCTCATATACAGATGTATTTATTAGCCTGCAGGGAATCCACAAGGTAGTGCGCACACAGATGTGCTTCTCTGTGGAGGAAGAGGGACAAGCAAGGTGAGTCTTGAGGCTACACTAGATGATGGGAACACAGAAAGTGCACAGAACAACTATAGCTGTTTAGATTCAGATATACAAAAATAAAATGGTGCTTTAGTCCAAAAATAAAATGCCAGGAGCTGGTAGCATCCAACATGGCATTCATACCTCCTCTTATAGAGAGGGTTTCATCTTGATGGTAGTTTCACTTCTTTTTTGTACAAGTAGCACTGAAACGCTGTTTGGTGTCTGGGCAGCAGGATAATGGTGTGGTCCCCATCTCTCCCTCCCACATGCGCTTTACTCAAACATCCTCATTGTTTCCAGAGCAATATTGAGTGTGCAATATCTACAGAATGCCAAATAACCAACCCAAGACAAAGGAAAGTAAATGCCCACTCGCCAAGAAGGCACATCCCCTTGTTCAGAACTGTCCCAGCCATCATCTCTTCTATGCCATACCTGGGTAAAACAGATGAAAGTTATCCTTGAAACCAAGCTCTTATACAGGATGTTCGTTCCTTTTTCTCCTCTTCCTCTTCTTTGCTTTTATATACATTTAAGTGTATATCGATATTTATTTTTCCTCTGATACAAGTGAACACAAATGTGATGTGGATATAAATTCTGTTCTCTGAAACACTTTGTGGTCACAGGAATGTACACATTTGGATTTACACACCCACACACATTCCAATATAAAAAAAAATTGTAGTCCCAAAACTAAGATGCTTTTTAAAAAGTTAAAAGGCCAGATTCCTCCATTGGCTTTTATCCTTCATTAAGAGCAAGAAAATTACCTGAAATAATGATTTATTCTTTATATTCTGCCTGAGTTAATTTTAAAATTCCAATCAACAGATGCAAGGAAGAGAGGAGGAAAAGCTAGTGGGGGGTCATGTTAGGCTTTGAAAAGGAAAATTAGAGAGAATGTTTTCCTTTCTAAAATTTTTCCCCCTTTGGGTTTCAGGTTATAAGATGGTTATTTAAAGGATGCTTTCTCCAAATGTGTTGGCTTCAAAATATGTCCCCATGCCATGTGGAATTAAAAGAGTCAATCCAAGAGATTGGGAGTGGGAGCAGAAGGTAAAAAGGACAGAAACAAAACCCCTAAACCAAGCTCTTTTCTCTATTCTTGTGTTGGTTTTGAGCATCTTTCATTATAAGCATCTTATTATTTGTTTCAGCAGTCTTGGCTGTTTAGGTCTTCACAACAGAGACTTCCCATCCCCATGGCCAAGGGGGAAACAATTTCTCTGAGGAAGGAACAAAAAAACCCACTACAGCCTCAGATTTGAGCACTGGCTTCCACACAGTCTGGAACAAGGGCTGTGAAGAATCCACACCCAGCTACTCTGGTGCAGTGTAGAGATTGACACAAGGGAACCTACGGACATTTAATCAGGTTGGGCACATCCCATCCAACACAGGGCAGCTGTCACCCGCATACACATGCACACACATAGCCAGATTGATACAGAAGGGCCAGGATGAGAAAAGAAAGATGCAAGTACCGAATGAGATGTGGGCAAAGGCAGAGTGTTCCCTTGGGCATTAGCAAGCCAGGCAGACACTTAACCTAATCAAGTCAATTACAATTGCACCAAAATTTAAAAATCAATATATGAATTACGCAATGGCAAAGAGGGGAATCTAAAAGGCCTTGGTTGTTGAGCGACAGGGTCAGGAGAAGCGAAAAACATTAGCTTCTTCATTTTGCTGTGTTGACACTTTAAACATACTGTTCCTTAGGACAGATGTAAGGAGCCCGGGAACCGGGAGGTGGGCAGCAGAAGGAGATGTCAGAATGATGAGGATAAAGATCTTGTGGGAGATCTGACAAGGGAGTATAGACATGAGGGATCTTCTCCACATATCGATCTTCATGTGAGTAACAGCGGGTCAGGTAATCACTCGCATTCGATATCTCTGAGTGACACTTTCCAAAGTTCTGTAAGTAGAGACAAAAGTCAATGGGTGAAAACTCTGGGATCATTGGCCATAAAACACAAAACTCTTCAGTTCCTTGCTGAGACACATAGATAACAAGTAGGATGGAAAATTAAATAGTTCTGCGTACTGCTTCAGAAAAATAGAAACCCAGGAGATATACCCTCACATTTCAATTTTTTTGTCTCACTTCCTGAGATATCCATATTGCTGGTTAATGCGTACAGATTTTGCATGGTTTGCCCCTGGTCTGTTAACGCTCTGCCTCTCTGGACAAAATAAGCAGTTGGCCAAGAAAGGACAGTTTATTTTCAATCTTCTTAACTCTTCCACACCTGAGTTTTGAAAAAGCAGTGCTTGTATGATTAATCTAATCCAGGCTCATGCTCTTTTCTTAAAGGGCACATGTGTCTGACCAGGGACTTTGGAGGCAAAATAGGTTATTGTGTCTAATGTTTACCTAGTAGATAGGAGTGCATATGCTAAGCTTTACCTGTGTGAGCAGTTTCACTGAAAGCCTTGGGGCCAGTTTTGTAAGTCAAATCAACTACAGAGAATATAAAGCAGTCCCAAGACGAAGACTGCTCTGAGGTTGCATGATCTTCCCTCTGATGGAGCATATTCTTATGGATGCTTTGCAAAATCTGATTCTTCTTCTTTAAGTGCCAAATGAAATCAAAACCCCTCGGAGTCTAAAGTGCTTTGATTTCTATTGAGATAATTTTGCAGAGGTCTGGCAAGCAATACTGCTTGTTGGAGTGTGAAAATCGCAGAGCCCCTTTTTTCTCCTAGAAAGCTCCATGCAAAGAGCAGCAAGAGGAAAGCAGAGGAAGCCCCCCTGCCTCTGCTGATGTGCCTGTGGGGGACACTAGTGTAAGCTCAGAGGAGCACAGAGCTTTCCCACAGGCCGGGACTCAGGGCTCCTCGGAGAGTAGCAGCAGATGGCAAGGATTCCTCCCTCCTCACAGACCCTTTCCTCTGCTCTGAAGCCCTGCAAGATGACCCAAGTTGGAGGGATGTCTAGAGAGGACAGTGCTTTTAAAATCAACTCGCATTCATAGGCTCTTACCGAGGGCTAATCTGGTCTCTAAGAGAGAGCAAATGCATTGGCAATCACCTTTTATGGCTGTGGTTTGAACTGGGGCTGGTTGAAGCCAGTAACTTGCCCTTGAGTCCTTCCTTTTTCTTACAAAATACCAGAAACAGTCAGTTTAGTGGAAAGGACAAGGATTTGACCCTCAGGAGGAAATGCCTGAAGGAACAGAACAATCTATTCTGCTCATCTGCTGCCAGTTCCTGGATAAATATTTCACCAGGACACTTTTAAAAAATCATATAGAAAACAAAGTGTTGACAATAATTTATTGATGGTTCAGACCACTAGAAGAGGCAACAAGCAAGTTGGAGGGCTGCACAGTTTTAAGATGATTTCAGGAACAGCCTCGCTAAGAGCAATGAAGGCTGCTAGAAGATGGAAAGTTTGAGCACCAGGAGAACAGCAGCAATGCTAAGGTAAATCTGATTTTCATTTCTCTTTCCTTGACAAAACTGTATATCCCACCACTTAAGCTTTTAAAAGTCAGTGATCTTGACCAGGCCAGACAGCACAGAATAATAGGGTCTAGTCCCCTTCTATTTAGAATTGCTGGATTAGTATCTGAAATTTGGGTGGGCCATTCCCACAAGCTACCTCATGAGGTTTTTTTCTACTTCTGCCTTTAATTGCAAAGTGAAAAGGTGGAGGGGTGCTGTGTGGCATTATAGCTGTTTAATTGAAGGAACCCAAGCCACCAGACATGAGAAAGCTTCACTAACTCTACCTTAACCCCTACAATCTCTTCCTATCTACTTTATGCAGCCCTGAGTCACAGCTCTCCCATTCCCAGGTGGGAGCTACATTTACACAGAAACTTTAGGCCTCTACAGAATTCAAGGTTTGAATTGCACTGTACTACACACAACCCTGTGGCTGGAAAAGTAGGCAGGTTGTGGCAATACGTATTTCAAGCCTGGAGACAGTTACCTTCATACAAATTCTATAGCATAAACAGAGATCCGTACCATAAGGGAAGGAGGGAACAAAGAACAGCTGTTTGCTATTTTTCTGATTGCACCAGCTGATAAACAGGGATAAAGGGCGGCTAACAGCCAGGGAGAGCGTTAGCCAGCACAGAGTGTGCAAAGGGTCTCTCTCTGTATAATCTACTCTCAAGAAATCTCAAGCACAACAGAACTCCTTTCCGTACCTGCAAGGAGGGAAAAAAAGTATTAGCCATGCTCTCCTCCTGCTTTGTAGAGTTAAGTCACTGACTGATAGCTCAACTTTCTGGGTAAAGCTAACATGAAAGGGAAGTCGTCTCAATGATTGAAATTTAGTAAGACTTAACAGGTAAGAGGGTCTCTTAGCAAGGCTAGCAATCTATTATTAAGTAAATGAGAGGGTAGGTTTATATGCTTTTTGAGCATGCAACAGAAAAGCCTAGGACTTCATACCAATATGTGCGCTCAGAAGGTCAAATAGGAAAGAGACTCTCAGCTAACGTAAGTAGGTATCTTGTGTAAATTGAGCTAGGTGTTAGCATCTAACACTGAAAAAAGCAGAAGGTGTCATGAGATACTATTTTATGAGCTGCTTGTTGACAATACACTAGGTCAGCAAAGCATATTTCTTTCTGTTTCTCTCAGTTAATGTGGGCATGAAACAGGCATCCATGAAGTAGGGCTTAGAGAAAATAAGTGCAATTTTGTCAGCACTTCTGTTTGGCCAGGTGAGTATGAACAAGTTCTTTTCTTTCTGGCCAGTGTTTTGTGCTCACTCTTCACAGGTGGGAGAGGGGCCAGAGCAGGGCAGCTGGAGAATGCCAGCATTGGGGTCAAAGGAAGAGACTTCCCTGTCTCCTTTCACCTTTCTTCAGCATATGGAGCCAGGAGTCACATTGCTCTAGCTTTGTTCCCTGATCTCATTTCTAAGTAGCAAAAGGGAAGAAAACAAAATCAGCTTGATGTTTTTTAACATATTTAGCAGCCGGTGCCTTTTGACTTCCTTCCCTGGTCCCACTGTGACTTTTCCCAAATCTAATTTATCTTTAACAAAGTTTGAAATTAAATTAGGGATAATGCACTAATTAAATTGAACCGGCACACAATTCTGCCACCTTCCCCCACCTGACTTCTCCCACTTGCTTTTGTTTCCAGCATAACTTCATACAATTTCTCATTTTCTGGGTTACCTCCTCCCCTCTCAGTTTTATTTTCAAGACCTTGATTAGAGGGGATGTCAGCAATCTATCTGTTTCAGGCAGCCTGGCAGATTACCTTTAAGCTGTCTTTATTTGATTGAATTAGAGAGCCTTCATTTCTGACATGACTTACCCTCAACACTTCTCCTCCCCTGTACACCTGTCTCCAGCTTTTCCTCTATTTGCAGATCCTCTCTTTGGTAAAACTAGGTGTGCTGCAGACAGCTTTCTCTCCAACCTGACAATATCCTATACTTTTAATCATCTCAAAATAATGAGTTCTCACTGGCCTAAAAGTGAAAAGCTCCTTCTCAGGGTCCTGAGGATTTCTCTGCTATAGTCTCTGGAAAATCTGAAGACTATTACATGCGAGAGTTGGGCAGATACTGCTACAGAGGAATGTGGTTTCTGCTATTGCTCAAAAGCCCAAGAGCCAATTAATAACCTCTCATACAGTTTAAACTTGTCTTTAGTCTTGCAGCATGGCTCACAAACAGAAGTAGGCTGGTTTTCTCTGCTTGTCCAGTCTTAAGGCAAACACAGCACACATTCATGCATTTATCAGATGTGTTAGCCTGTGCCCTGTCTGGGAAAAGTCCCTGCTGTTCAAAACTATTTAAACTTTGGGCTGCCACTACCCTGGCCCTCTCCATCAGCTGGTTTTGAATTTTGGGATGCAGCACAGGCTGATGGACAGAAAGAAGCAGTTTTGTTGAGTGACAGCAACAGAAGACTCTTTGTCCTCAGTGGAGAAGGTGTAGGTGTTGGAAGATAAAAAATATAATGGGAACCAAAAATAAGAAGAATTCCACCATGGTGCTGGGAGTCTCACATCATCTCCTCCCTGTTTCTAAATTCCCTACTCAGCGTTTTCAAGCTGCTTTTTATCTTCTAAGTATGGCTGCATCTTTAGATATCTCTCAGCATGCTCCTGCTCTCTGTTTGACGCTTTATCTGTGAGGGAGCTCCTTGAATAATCACTGTCCTGAATAAAGAACAAAAATTAACATAGCACAGAATATATCAGGGAATAATCATAGAACGTATTGGGGATGAGCAGGAACCAGTGGCCCTGAGCTGGCTCTTAGAAGTGGTGGACTTTTGTGAGAACAAAACTGAGGGCAAGTGGGCCAGAGGGGCTCACCCCTGGGTTCAGAAAAAGAAAAGGCTGAGCATGAGGAAGGCTGAAATTCCCAAAATATAAGGCAAGGGCCTATGATGGGGGATGCACCCAGAGACACATGCAAGTACTACTTATGCAGAAAACTTGCTCATAAAGTTGCATTCCTTCTTACAGCATGCTTTTAACTCTTTCTCTTGCTGTCTGTAGTACATACCTGTTCTGTGTTCCTATAGCATCTTGGACCATCAATAATCTTAGACATTTCTCTCCTTGCTGTTTCTCTCCCAAGGCTTTCTGTCTCCCCTTTTGCAGTCAGGGCAGGGCTGTTATCCTCATTTACAAATGGGAAACTAATAAGGAGCCACCTTAGTTCTTTGCTTTATTTCTCTTGAAAATTGGAAATGGGGGTATTGACCTGGGGGGTAATTCAGGTAACCTTGGTGTTGATAGGAAGGAAATGTGGCAACTGGGAACTGAGTCAAGGCTGCTGCATTTGATGGTTCTCCAATATCCCCAGCTCAGTCTGCACCAAATCTACAACTGGTGCAGGTTTAATAGTTTTACAGGCATATTCAGAAAGCAGAGCTGGGAATTTGAACCCTGGTCACTAATTTGCTAGGATCTTGGTGCAAGTCTCACGGTTGTGAGGCATCCTTGCCGTAACAGGGACAAGAAATTCCCAAACAACAGAGCAGAAGTGTGGGGAGGTGAAGGGGGAGGAAACAATTTAAAAAGCATAAAAATTCACCCTGATCTGTTGTGTGCTTTAGCAGGGAGACTTTGTGGCATTGAGATTACACCTTCAAAGCACCATATGACTGGCTTTATTTTTACTTCAGAGAAACTGGGAGGATTTCCAAATTTGGATTTGGAGGATTACTGTCCTTTTGCTGACAATAAAATCCCCCACCCCAGGGAGGACAAGGTGAGACCTCCCAAGATGGATTAGGTAGGGCTTGCCTTGTTTGTAACAGTGGTCCTCCAGTGCAGCCCAAGAAACTATTGGGAACTGGAAGCAAAGGCATAAGGGAGGGTGACTGCTTTCAACCACATCTTCCTCTGGGCTGGCGTTTCCATCCTCTCTCCGTGCTGGCAGTGGTACTGCCTGTTGCTGACAGGCAGGCAGGTGCCTGGGAGCTGATCAACACCTCTGTGCAGTAATGAACAGACCCCACAACCAAATGCAGAAAAGAAAAACCAAACCAATCCGAAACTTACTGTCCACTCTCGCTCGTTACGTCTACGAAGACCTTGATCCTCATTCTGGGAGCAGGGATGGGTGAGACACCGCAAGAGAGAGGTTACCATTCTGGTCCGGGACAGACCTGGTGCAGACACTTACCTAGAAAGGCTTTTGCTACAGCAAGAGTACAGGGCTTCTTCCAACAGAGGAAAAGCAGGGACCACAGGGATAAAGGCAAACTGAACTAACCCATTACACAACTTCCACCCAGGTGTTTCTGCTCTACCTTCACCCACCTGTTAACACAGCTGTTCCTACTCTGCAAAGAGGCACTACTCAACAGGACTGTCCAGCGGGACTTTTTAAAAACGCCATTTTTCTCCTGCTTATCCTCCTGCACAGAGATATTCCCCTCCTTTCCAAGGATCTAATTCCCTTGCCCTTTATATTCTCCAAATCACCCCTCTCCATCCCCAAGCTACTGCTTCCCTGTGTGCTTCCTGATCTACCCTGGGTGACCTGGGAAGGATTCAGTGAGCTGCAAAGCACCTTATTTCTCCCTTTGCTTTCTTCCTTGTCTCTCCACCCTTCTCTGCACCTCTTCATTGAGTACCTCTGTGGCACTGTACCCCATTAAACCCACAACCCCTTCTTCCTGTTTAAAAGGCAGCAAAATAAAGGGGAAGTAGGAAGGCAGAAGCTGCAGTCACCACAACTCGGGGAACACAGGAATGAGGGACAGTCATAGCCAAGGAGGGGGCTGCCAATGACATTTCCTTGGCATCACCCAGCAAATCTCCCATGGGCTGAGAAAGGAGAGTTGCTTCCCTTTCAGATGGGGACCTGGTGGCTTTAATACTTGAGAAAAGGGTATGATTATAGGGTAAAGGAATGTAGGAAGACCTGAAGACACTTCTTGCCACTGCAAACACCATTCTGTATCAAAGGGTCCCTGGTAGCTAGAGATGGTCCAGAACAACCACTTGTAGGTTTAAATGCAAGCTGAGTCCTAATCAGTCCCTGTCACAGGACATGAGCGTGAAGGAGCTTGGTGACACTTAAAACAAAGTGTTCAAAAAACATGAGAACAGGGAAAGAGTCAGGTCTGGTCTCTAATTTTGAGAGGGAGAGCACCAAAGAAAATAATCTTTCTCCCTCTTTCTCAAACATCCAGACATGATGTCTGCACCAACCTCACACAAGGCTAGGTCTTTTATTTTTGCATACACAGTACCTCTCTGACTGTCCCTTATTCACTGACTCTTTCAGATGCAGGAACCTTTACGTGTTCCCATATTATCTCACATACTCTCCCACCTTGTTCTTTTACACATGCACATATGCTCCATCTTATCTATGGTTGCTTCCATGCACACAAACTCTTTCTTTTTTTCCTTTCAGTCGGTTGCTTTTTCTTTCTCTCTCCTCCTTTTACTGACTAGCTTGGAAAGGCCCTTAACATCACCATGAGGTTTTTGGCTTCAGCTTCTGCACATCCTAGTATTGCTGCTCTGCTTCATGCTGCTGAGCCTTACAAAAATTCCCCAAACAAAATCCCACACCAAGGGCTGTACCCTTCAAACCCACCTCATTTTTCCCTGTGTCTCCAGCCACACTGACAGCAGAGGGGACAGACCCCTGTTCTGAAACAAAGCCATTAACCCTTCCCCCTCCCACGTGCCTCACCTCACCGTGGAAAGCAAAGGAAAACACTGCAAAAAGCATGCACAGGAGGCAAAAAAAGGCAAAGGCATTTCTGTCAGCACCCCCAGAAATAAGGGTAGCAAAGAGAGCAGCCATTGTGGGCAGCATGCAGGAGGTGGAGGGAGTGGGGAGGAGGACAGACTGGATGTGTAGGGGCCACTCCACAGGAAGGGCAGGAGATGTGGGGGGGCACTGACTTCAGAGGGGCGCAGTGAGGAAGGCAGAGTTCGATCGTGTACCTTGAGGCCAGAATCTGAGGGGAAAGGGCCTAGAGTGACATGCGCTAGCATAAGTTGGGCTGGATGGTTGCATACTCGACTAGATCTCCGCCAGCATGGATGGAGGTCCGAGGGCTGGGTGACGAGGCCAGAGCGGAAGTGTCCAGCTCTGCATAGTGGACATCACAGTCCTTGTTGCCAGAGTTCTGGAGAGAAGAGAGCAGCAAGGCAGTGGGGACACAGGAGGGAGGAATTGGGGTGGAAGTGGGGAAGTGGGGAGTGAGAACACAGGAACCATGCAGAAGGTGGGGAGCGAGTGAATGAGACAGGAGAGGGAGTGTGTGAAGGGTGGAGGGAGAAAAAAGAAAAGGGCGGGAGTGGGGGGAAGAAAAAAACAGTTAAAGAGGGGGGTAGGGAGGTAATGAACCACCAGTCAGGTAAAATCCCAAATCAAAGCAAAGGCCCCAATGGCACTGCTCCCCAAATCCACCACTGAGCTGAGTGACTCAGCCCAGGCTGGCAGCACTCCCAGCAACCGCCCCGTCCACCCCTTTTACTGGGGCTGCTCCCAGCAGCATCTTGCTGCTCTGATTTTCCCATCAACCCCTCTGGCATCAGCATTTTCCTTAGCTGGGGGTGGTTCAGTGGATTCAAACCTTATCGGATACCTGAGCTGTCAGTTTTGACCCAGGAATTTGGGGTTCATCGCAGCACACTGGAGGCAAATGTAGGGTTGGGGGCATGAGTAAAAACCATGGGGAAAGCTTGAATTTCGGGCGTTGTGAAGGAGATACCTGGAGGGAGCAGCTTCAAAGCCACAGCTCAAGGGCAGTTTTGCAGCAGACACATTACCATAGGGAAATGACACTGCTTAGCCAATACTGTTGTCTTGCCCTAGCGTGGGGGCTGTAGAGTTCTTAAGTGCTACGTTTTAACACGAGGATTGACTGCACAGTATGCTGCTGCAGATTAACTATGCGGCATGATTTTGTCATTGTAATAATGTCTAGTAGATGCTAAAAGCACCCTTCTTTGGCATGAAAATATTTATGGGTATTCCCTTACTGAATGGGCTTATCAGCAAGACCTGCATGAATGGAATATTATCCAATTTGACTGATCATTCCTACCCAGACACCTTTCATGCTTTGCAAACACTAACGGTCAGAGAACCCTGAAAGGCAGGATGGCCTGGAAACCTCACTGCTCAGTGGGGAAAATGAGTCACCAGGAGGAGCCTGAGTATCAGTAGCCAAGGTGTGGGGGGGTACCCTGGCTACTTGCCCTGTGGAGTTTCTTTAATACTCGCTTTTGGGCCTGGTTTCTGTGCCAGAATTAACCAAGCATCTGCTAAGCCTCTCTGAGAGGAGAGAGTTATCTCTTCCAAATGAAATAGCTTTCCAATTTCTCTATCCCCATTCCAAAATGGATGCATCACATAGCAATTACGCAAAAGGTGTTTAATTTGAAAATGTTTCTCTTCTCTTTGTTTGGAAGTGTCCTCAGCCATGTACCAGCTGTGGCAGAGCCATTTTCAGAAGTTTACCGCCCTGTGATGAGCTGGTTTAGTGCCTGTTGCTGGAAGGGGTTATTCAGTGAGTGATTATTGCTGACTGCTGCACGGTTCTGTGGCAGGGTTTGGCTCCCTGCTGGTGTCCCACAGCCATGGGGACGAGGGGAAGGGGGAACACGGCTGCAGTGGCATTTCCAGTGTCTGGTTCCCCTGTGGTGCTCGACCAAGCTGGACGCTGGAGGACCAGGAGGTTTGAGGTCTCCCTCTGCCCTGCCTTTGGGGAGGAGACCAGATAGCAGTGGCAAGTTGTTGGCGTGAAAGCTGTGTATCCTATGGCCTCTCTGCTTTGTGTCTGGACCCAGCCTGAGTGTCTACGGACATTTAAGAAAATTAGTAATGCCAGCTCCAGTCTCAAACGCAAACCTATGCCCTGCAGAACTCTTTTCCCCTGAACTTTTTATATCAGTACCCCCTCTAGTCCCAGAGAAAGGCAGACTAAGTCTTTACTTCCTCATTCCTATGCTGTCTACTTTGCCTCACTTCTCTCCAAAACAGTGCTTCCTTCCCACTGGAGGTATTTTTTCCATGGAGTTCCCCTGCTTTCTGCCACTCTTGGGCTTGTTCCTGCTCCCTGCTACTTGTTTGGAGCAAAATTTATTACAATATCAATAATGTGACTTGTATACAAGGTCTAGCACTGCCACACGCAAGCGCTCTGTGTAAATCATCAGCATCAGCACCCTGGTAATTGCCCTGTAAACTGAAAGGAATTATTTTGCTGTCTGCAGCAATGAAACTTTCCCTTCTACCTGTGCAAATGGGTATTGCTGACACATACACTAATCATACTCCTGCTCCTACATATCCTCATGCCTCCACCTCTCTCACTCGTGCTCCTTCTCACACACAAACACACAGCATCTGCGTGACACATAGGCACTGCCATGTGCACACAGGGCACACCTCTGCTTTTACCCACACACACGTTACTGCGCACGGACATGCATGGGTACTGGCACTCTCAGACACGCATATGCTTTGTAGGTGTTAATCTGAAGCACACACTCGCCTTCCCACCCCATTCACTCTTGCTTAGATACCCTCGCATAAACCAAAGCTTTTACCCCACAAGAGCTCAGAAGCAAGTGGTGCAGGCAGCCCCATTACCCCCCTGCCCACTTCTCTACCCTTAATTGTCCACTACACTGTCCTTGCATATTTCGGTGCTGTCAGCTTCGTGTTATCTTTCCCACAGTTTGCAAGACATAAACACACATATTCATTTGTAGCCTCTGACACAGGGCCCACCCACCCCTGCTTGATTCTGCAGGTATCTTGTCCCTGCAGGCATGCCCCAGCCTCTCCCCTTCACCTGGTCCCCTGCCAGCATGCATCGCACACGTCTGCACACACATACCTGCACACCCTCTTTGCGGAGTCCTCCTCCACCTGCCTCTTTTATTTTCTCCTGGCACTTCTCCCATTTCCCCCTCCCTTGCTCTTTGCCATCTCTATCACTTTCCACTCCCATTCCAGTGCTGTGAAATTGTCAACCCCAGGCAGTGGCATTTATTCTGCCTTGTGATGAATCTAGTTTATCCCAAATTATGAGGTTTTGCACAAGTCATTTAAAGCTGAATGCATCCACCCCATTTTCCTGCAGAATACCTTCCCTTCATCTCTCATCTTCTTCACTACTCTCCCAAGTCAAATCTCCAGGTGAAGTGCAAGCCGAACAAGAATATCCTGCCTTTCTCTTGTGCCTTCCCCTCTAAAGGATCCCAGAACCACATATACAACAGAGCAGCTGCCTACATCTGCATCCGAACACAATGGGAGGAGCGTGTGTCACAGTGAGGTTGGCAGAGACCCAGTGAAGCTAAAGTCCCTCCTCATCCTCCAGCTGACCCATCTCTCAGGTGAAGGACTGTGCAGAGCTAGCTTGCCTTGGTCAGTCCCTTAGTACGCTGGAGTGTGGTGACTGGGTTTTGGTAACCACCACTATCCCTGCTACCCTTCCCTGGAGGTTTCCATGCGAGTGCTATCCCAGCCAGACACTCAGCATCTCCTCTGCAGGGAAGTGCACGTGTACAACATGAACAGGAGCCCTCTGCAATACCTTAGGGGTGAAAAAAGTGATGCCTGTGCGTGGTCCTGCAGGGAGGAGGGCGGGAGCCGGCTCCTTTGCAAAGCATGGCTGGGCAACGTGCTGCACGCCTGGCCCTGGCTGTGGCACCACATACTGCCTGTGTTAGCTGGGAAGAATCTAGCAAAACCAGCACCCCTTGGCAGCAAAGTGGCACCCTCCTTTCACTTGCCAGTCATGAACTTGAATAGCCTGCTGCCTGCCCAAAGGATACAGCAATTTAGCAAGAAATGGGAGCAAGCCTCATCTCATTCCTGGGGCAAAAAGCTAAAGGATGGTGCATGTGTGTGATGGGGGAGCCTGATACCATTTACAGGGACTGCCAGCCAAGCTGACCGGAGGACAGGGCCAATTCACAGCTGTGCTAGACTTGTGCCAAGGGCGGGCAGAGCTGTGGCAGCAGTAGTTGAGTCACCCAAACATTGCATCCCTACTGCAAAGGGAGTTTCTTCATGGGCCAAATGAAATTAAGGCTCCACAGTCCATCAGCTCTTGGCTAAAACCACGGGTAAGGAGCAGCGAGTGCCAAGCATGGGGCATACAAATGCATCTCCTCAGAGCAGGATTGAGAGCAGTAAACTGCGTTCCCATGGTTACAGAGCAGCTACCCATCAGGTCCCATCTCACATCACTAACTCTGCCACTTAATTAACTGACTGCTCGTTATTTCCCGAAATGAGCTCCTCCATCCTCCTGCTTGCCTGAAATTCATCTCTCAGATGCTCTCCACAGAGCAGCCCGTCTGGCTCTAGCATCCTGTGTTTCATTTAAAACTCACCTACCACTCAGCAAGGATTAGAAAGAGCTGGAGACAAGCCCCAGGACTGAGGGAGGGCTCCAAAGGGAAGTTTTTCTTTAGGGACACCAGCCACATTCAGCTAGGATGAAGTAAATAGGATCACATCAACACAGCTCAGCGCAGAACTGTGTCTTTTTATTTCCAATGCTCTCAGCATCTGTCTCACTGTAGATTTCAGCTAGCTAAAGGTCACTGGGCCCGCTCCTTATATTATCTGCACAGGAATATGCATTAAAGGGTCATGCCAGGATGAACTGGAGGGAGGGTTATAATTAGTTATGTTCATAAAATATGACTCTAGTATGGGCTGATATTTATACTGCTTTCTCAAACAAATGTGTTCACATTGCTGAGATCTAGAAACACCAGGCTTGGTTTGTAGTGCTCTGATCCACCCCTCATGAAGGAAGAGTTGGAGTGAGACCTGCAGTAATTACATGGGGATCCTGTGTCCCCCATGCCATGGGGTAAAGGGAGGGAAAGGATATTGTCCAAGGCCTGGGAGGAGGATGGTTTTCTGTTTTCTCATCAAGGGAGGACTCTAATCCCACCTGCTCTCTGCTTCCTATGCCTTTGCCCTTTGAATCTAACGTTTCCTCCTTCAGCCTCAGTCCTTGAAAACCAGCCTTTCCCGCATGGCTGTTGTTAACATCTCTCCCTGACCCTTAATCTCTTTGCTGCTGCTGCCTCACATTAGCATCTCCCTATCCGAGGTTGAACACCTCCACACAAAAGAAAGGAGGTTTAAAAAACTTGTTGTCAATTGAGAGTCAAACACTGGCATGCTCTGCCCTGCAGATAATTGCTTTGTGACGCTCTCACTGCAGTGCATGCTGCTCTTCGAGAGCTGCTTTGTTCAGCTGCAAACTCTTAACAGGGGATCAGCTGCAGGAGATGAGGAGTGACTGGGGTGGGGTAGCTGGCTTGTAGGCTTAGCTGTCATATGTAGGTAAAGATGAGACTACCACAGGTTGTGACAGTCCTCCAATGAGTATTTGCAATAAGCAGTGTGTTTTAGTGAGGAATGACCCATAAAGGCACAGCTGTAGGACCTATGGAAACCAAGAGCAAAAGGAGCAAGTGCTGAATTAGAGTCCATGGTATCTGAGAGGTGGGCTGAGATCAGAGTGTGGAGGTTGCCTTCCTCCAGGAGAGGATACTCCCTGACTGTGAAGGCTGCTTGTTCACCGCGCTGGATGGTGGGGCTCTTTTATTTCATAGGGTGAGAGAACCTGTGTGAAAGGCAGTGAGGCTGGGGGTGAGGATGAGGTCAGGCAGCACTATTAGCACCCTGATCTCCTTACCAGTTTGTCAGTGTAGGGAGAGGGCTCAGTGGCTGCCATGTCATAGTAAGGAGTCTGCAAAGGGAGTTTCTGGATTTCCTCCTCATGTTTCATGTTTTCTAAGTGAACAACCTGTAATACAGGAGAGAGAAGAAGGGTGAGAAAAGCAAGTACTAACCTTCTGTCACAGCTTGGGGCAACATCTGCTTAAGGTGACACCATCACAAGATATCGCCATGAAGGGTAGTGCATCTTACCGTCTCCCTTGCTCCTACCATATTATTTGCCTCCTGTTCTCTTTCTTTCATTCTCACACCCCTCACTAACACTCATGACATTCAAAATGGTGGGGATGCTCAAAAGTCCTCACACCTAAGGGCCCATCTGAACACCATCTAATTTAGAATTCAACCCCCACAAAAGGGAGTAAGCAGGACCCAAATTATAGCTTTCAATTAGTGCTATTCTTTGGGAATTTTGCACAGACAAGTCCTTACTTTCTGCCCCTCAAACTTAGGCCATAGACGATTTCGCTCTTGTAAATCGTTTTCCAAAATTTAGGCACCGCAGACACTGCTTGCAATCAGTTTTCCTTGCCAGAGGAAGGAACTTGCATCTGGGCTGGGGAGGCATACCTGGATGTCTTCTGCAGTCAGGTGGCTTTTCATCTCCTGTTTCCTCTTCGGTGGAGGGGCAGGTTTGTGGGATGGAGGCAAGTCAATTCTGCAAATAAAGAAGTGGTTGCTGATCAGAGAGCAAGAGAAAGGGGATTGCTTGCTTTGATGCGCTGTAACAAGCCAGATCCTGCATGTGCCAAAAATTTGATTGTTTGTCACCAAACAGCCTATATAATCATATAGATTATTCTCAGTAACGCCCCCATGCCCTCTTTCTCACCCCAATTAGAATTGTTAATAGAAATAAACTCCCTCCTAGCATTCTGCTCCTAATTCCAAATACCCATGTCTGATTGCAGATCCCAAGGGTGCAGCTGGGATACCTGTCTCCCGGCAATGTTTTGGAATGGCTCCAAATCATCCCATGGGTTAAGGCTTATTTTATGGCTGTAGTGTATCAAAAAGTGTCTGGCAGTGGTCACTGCAAATCAACAAGGTAATGTCAGCCCCTTTTCGGGAGCTTATCTGGAACGGTAGCCCCTGCCACAGTCTTCCCAGTAGGAGTTTGAATCTTCCTCAGAGACATGCTATGCCACACAGGGACATTTATCCCCAACCCCAGTGAATCAGCTTTTGCCCCAGAGCATAAGGATTGGCAGCCATTATAATCCCAGCCTAGAGACTGTCTCTGCACATTCTGTTCATACACATGGATGCATCTAATCCTTTTACAAAACTTCTTAAAACTCTGATCCGCTAATTAGCTGGCTCCCCCTCCTTTCTCTCTGTACAAACTTCAACAGTTCTTCTGATAAAGATGGGCAACTTTCCTTGGCGAGCCAATGGATTCCAGTGTGGGATCGGAGTGTATAGGTGAGGGGGAGAGGAAAATGGGTCCCCGAGGCTCTGCAAAACATTGACTTTATGGCTCTAAAGAAAAGAAATGCTATTAACTTTCAGAGGCTTTGGAGCAGACTCCACAACAGAGGCAGCACCTCTGCAGATTAGGGCACCATCGTGTTTCTATTCTCAGCTAAAGTGGCTCTTCCCTGTGCCTGCATTGGAGGGCCATTGTGGGAAGTGGATTGTCTGAACGCTCTCTATCATAGGGCCGATGCTGTTGATGCAATTTCATCTCGTGGTGCTATTTTTTCATTTGTGTGCCTTTCTGTCTCTCCTCCTGCTTTCCCCAGTTCTCTTCCCTCCCTCTGCCGCTATCTTCCAATGCCCTTTCTCAAATAGGATTAAGTGGAGCACAAAATGTGGCCAAGATGTAACGACAATGAGGTGGGGGGTTGTGAAAGATAAAAGCAACTTCTAGCCTTTGGGCTTTCCGTGCCTATGAGGTGGGAAGGAAGTGGGGTGGGGCGGGGGCTGTGGGTGTGTGTGCTCTTGTGGAAAGGCAGTGACAAGATAGAGCTTTTCAGGAAAAGGCCAGGGTAAACATTTCTGAAGGGGGCTCTGTTCATGCTGCATAGGCTGAACTCCACACCACCCGTTTCCCTGCCTGGGATCTGTGCTGCACAGAGTAGGGCAGAGCAAAGCAAGTACCTGTCAAAGAGGAGCCCCTGGGGCGTCCCCTCTCCCTACTCCTGTATTGCCAGAGCTCATGTCCTCGGGCTGGCACCGTATGTACAGAACTGGAATGCTGGGGGGATGTGAATCCTTTCTGGACTCCTTGGGATACATTCAGAGGTGCTTGGCGTCTACCAGGGACCCCCTTCTGATGACAAAATGTCTAATTCAGGAGCCTGAAGCCATTTCTCTGAAAAAGGAAGAATAGGATCCTTTCCTACCACTGGAGGTGAGAGTGGCACTGAGCAGCTACTGTGTCCAAGGATATGCTATAGCAAAAGCAGCGTCTGGGTGAACATCGTTGTGCTTCAGTTTCCACTTAAGGCTTGCGATAAGAGTTCAGAAATAGGAGAGACCAGGATGGAAAGAACTGGGGGGCCCCAAGGAAGGGAAGAGAGTCAGAGGAGTGAGCCAGAGGGTGACAGACAGGAAGAAATGGCAGAAAAAACAGTTTGCTGCCAAGCTTTTCGTGCATGCAGGTAGCGGAAAGGCCGGCAGTGCTCTCTGTCTGCTGCCCCATCCAATAGCACCTGTACCATCAGAGTGCTGTACTTCTGCGGCCATGGGGATACTCACAGGTCGTTGTCCGTTTCAGCGCGGTTCTTTTGTTGCCGCCTGTAGACAATAATTACAGTGACCGCCACGCCAACGATGAGAGCTGCTGCGATGACTCCTCCCACGATCCCAATAATGCCTCCTGGGGCACCCTGAGGTAGCGGCTTATCTGCAACACACAGGGAAGCGCAGGAGAGAGGGTTAGAGCATCAGACAGCACAACTGGTAAGGCGCAAAGACCAGTAGAACCAGGGACTCCAGGAGCAAAGATGCCAATGAGCTCCGAAACTGTCTCAGGTAGCTGTGTGTGGGCAGCTTCCTGGGGGGAGACGGGTCGTGCTTAAGTATAGTAGTCAGAGCTCAAGAGGAACAGAAATCTGTGGCTACAATTGCAGCCCACTGTGTCTCCAAGAGCTAACTGCTTCCTAACTCTTTTGCTATTTCCCCTTAAATCAGGCAGTTATTCCTGGATCTGTTTTTCTCCCTTTGTTCTGTCCTTAAAGGAAGAAGGGTTTAGGGAATAGAGGTGTTTCCAAGCAGCCACCGCATGTGGTGCAGAGGGACTCATGTGGACCTGCTACTTGACATTATTTAATTATCTTGAAAGCCTTCTGCAGGGCTTTGTCACAGTGTCTTCACTGAATTCCTGGCACTGTTGAAATGAAGGAGAGCTTCGCTATTAATGCGGACCTTAGAAGACCTAAGGACCAATGATCAATTTACTGAGGTGGAGCAGAGGTATATGCACTCCTAAACCTTACAGAAAAGATGTCCTGACCGTAGGATTTAGGGGCGAGGGGGAGATATATCATATGTTGCATTTCATCTCCTGTTTGGCCCATGGCTTGAGATCTCTGTGACCTGGGCCAGCTCCTCAGTGACTAACGTGGACCTCATTCAAATGAAACCTATCCCATGAGCCTGATGGGAAAGCGCTTTGAAACGTACGATAAAAGGATTTAATTTGCTCTACCTTCCAACCTAATTAAACTTGAAAACTAGCTAATTGGTACTTTGTACTTACAGCTCCAGCAGTGATGAAAGAAGCAGATAATTGGAATGGAGGAAGAAGGAGGAGGAGGAGGAAAAGGAAAAGAAGTTCAGGGGAGGGGAGAGAGACAGGGATGAAGGAATAGGGTGCTTTGTCGAACTTGTCTGTCACACCTAATTTTTGGACTTTTCTTAATGCACTGGCTACTGGCTGCTCTTAGAGACTACATACTGGAC